>NW_018408171.1:1063513-1123846 GCF_002113885.1 Mizuhopecten yessoensis | reverse complement strand
GTGTCTATGTTATAGATACAGACAGAAGACAGACACAAAGACTGATGTGTCTATGTTATAAATACAGACAGAAGACAGACACAAAGACTGATGTGTCTATGTTATAAATACAGACAGAATACAGACACAAAGGCTGATGTGTCTATAATATAAATACAGACAGAAGACAGACACAAAGGCTGATGTGTCTATGTATTTATATTCAGACAGAAGACAGATGCAAGGTCTTTTCTATATGTATTAACACACATATGTATGTGTTTAATGTCTCATATGTCTTTGTATGTATCTATATTCAGAAATAAAACATGAGTCCGTGTTATTTATGCTTCAAAGCTTCCAATATTCCAATCTGTAATAAATGCACACTGGTAAAGAAACCATAGTTATTTTCTTAGAAATTGTGTTAATATTTTCAACAGGACTTATCAGGAAAAGATAACTTGTTTAAATAAACAGTCCTTTCTTTAACATACTTTGAACCGATCAACACGTAGGTGTTTTGTGTTTGTACACTTCTACACTATATACAGCACAGGAAGGAACGGCTTATTAAAAGTCGAAAGAGGCGACTATTACGCCAAGTATTTTCACATGATTCTCTGCTTGTTGGTTTATATTAACTTTATTTATTTTAAAACAATTATGACAATTTATTTCACTCGTATTAGCGCGGGTTGGAGTTGGAGGGTCTTAATGTGGGAGGAAACCGGCGTACAAGGAGAAAACCCACATGGTCAGGCAGGTGACCCCGTCCGTGAATCGAACCCCGGCCGCCTTGGTGATAGGCGAGTGAGTTATCCACTGCCCACGCTGACAACCAACGCCTGTTGTTTTGACACCTAAATGTTGTTTCTACCGCATCCAACATCACAACGAAGACAACCAACGTCAACAATATCCTAAACACGATAAACAACCCCATCATCACAGCCAACACCAACAACGCCACATCACAGTTAACACCAACAACGCCACATCACAGCCAACACCAACAACGCCACATCACAGTCAACACCAGCAACGCCACATCACAGTTAACACCAACAACGCCACATCACCGTGGGCCAACAACGACGAAAGTATAACTCATAGAAAAAACGCCACACCACAGCCAACACCAACAACGCCACAACACAGCCAACACCAACAACGCCACATCACCGTGAGCCAACAACGACGAAAGTATAACTCACAGAAACAACGCCACATCACAGCCAACACCTACAACGCCACATCACAGTCAACACCAGCAACGCCACATCACAGTCAACACCAACAACGCCACATCACAGTCAACACCAACAACGCCATATCACAGTCAACACTAACAACGCCACATCACAGCCAACACCAACAACGCCACATCACAGCCAACACCAACAACGCCACATCACCGTGAGCCAACAACGACGAAAGTATAACTCATAGAAACAACGCCACATCACAGCCACCATCACCAACAACGCCACATCACAGCCAACACCAACAACGCCACATCACAGCCACCATCACCAACAACGCCACATCACAGCCACCATCACCAACATCACAATTACAACTAACGAAGCCAACAACACAACCATCAACAACAGCGCCAACGATATTATAACTCAAAGCAACAACGTCACATCACAACCACCATCACCGACGCACTATCGCCAACACGAATGCCAACAATATACCAATCAACAACGCCAGCAATATCACAACTATCTTCGTGCGAAAAAAACATGGCGTCACTTTAATAACTACTTTCTAAAATAGTTTAAAGAAAATGAAATCGATCATGACATTTTAACAACAACCTTCAAGTCAATTCGGTTCATGAGTTCTGTCGAAGGCGTGGTGTACGGTAACGTGGGGCTATACATAGACTGTGTGCGTGTTGCCCATGGCAATATGATATTCTTCAGCCACATTGCTTTTGTAAACTGTTATGACAACGTCTCACAAACCTTATCGGGAGACGCTGACTAAAAGTAGTCAGGTCGACGCTAGTGAAATGTAACCGCTGGGTGTCCCTATTTAAAGACGGGGAGATGTACTTACAATGTGTGGATTTTAAAAGTGCTCATTGCTACACATGGGGAGGTGCCAAAATGTCAAAGCAATACACGGTATACAAATCCACTAAACGTGTCTTTTGTTATACACGGGAGATAACACTACACTACAATGATAATAAACCTGACCTTTGTTATACACGGGAGATAACACTACAATATAATGATACTAAACCTGACCTTTGTTATACACGGGAGATAACACAACAATATAATGATACTACGCGGGTCCTTTGTTATACACGGGAGATAACACTACAATATAATAATACTAGACGTGACCTATGTTATACACGGGGGATAACACTACACTATAATGATACTACACGTGTCCTTTATTATACACGGGAAATAACACACACTATAATTGTACTAGGCGTGCCCTTTGTTATACAAGGGAGATAACACTACAATATAATGATACTAACGTGTCCTTTGTTATACACGGGAGACAACACTACAATATAATGATACTACACGTGTCCTTCGTTATACACGGGAGATAACACTACAATATAATAATACTAGACGTGACCTATGTTATACACGGGAGATAACACTACAATATAATGATACTAAACCTGACCTTTGTTATACACGGGAGATAACACTACACTATAATGATACTACACGTGTCCTTTATTATACACGGGAAATAACACACACTATAATTGTACTAGACGTGCCCTTTGTTATACAAGGGAGATAACACTACAATATAATGATACTACACGTGTCCTTTGTTATACACGGGAGATAATACTACAATATAATGATACTAAACGTGCCCCTTGTTATACACTGAAAGATGCCGTTAAAAAACATTGGTTCTAAATTAAGTTCTTCTCACGTACACTTGCATGTCAAAGCGATATTTATCTCAATTTGACGGAAATGTCACCGTAGACTTATAATGAAAGGTCATGCACACGAGAACGCTAGATGCACCACGGGGTATGCTTACACGGTCGAGTATCAGAGAGCAGAGCCATCGATCGAAACCCCAGTATGGGAACTGCTGAGCTATTTAATTCAATTTAAATTGCTAAAAAAATGTCGAACCCATATAATGTCAGGAGATGCCATTATAAGGTCCCGTATTATAAGCTTTTCAACGTTTCCTAGATGTTTTACAAACTCCGGGACATGGTTGTGTGTATGCAGGTCTATATCGTTAGTACACACTTAATTGCTGATCTGTTTATCAACAATATAACATACAATACCACAAGTTTATATATTTTTCCATTAATCCTTTTGTAGTCTTTTGGTGTGGTATCAACGGGTAAGGAATGTTTGAACTTCCAAAGTCAACACATATGATATGAGTACATATAACATCTAACATGTAAAGACGATGCGAAGTCTACCCATTGACAACTTCTCAAAGGTAACACATATGATATGAGTACATATAACATCTAACATGTAAAGACGATGCGAATTCTACCCATTGACAACTTCTCAAAGTCAACACATTTGATATGAGTACAAACAATGTATAACACCAAACATGTAAAGACGATGCGAAGTCTGCCCATTAACAACTTATCAAAGGTAACATTCGATTACTCTTCAATTTCAGTTTACCAAAAAATCTGACGCTGACAATCGACAGTTACAACAGGGCTGTCCTGGAACAAACGTTTTCTAATCCAGTGTTTTAGACATAGTTTAGCGGCCGGACACAGCTTGTTATTGGCGCCGGGATTCGAACCCGTGTCTACAAAACTCTGTACACTTCACGTTCACTAGCGATTTAAACTATTCATGTGACGGTAAGTTTACATAAGAGCGATGTCTACTCTCCGATGTGTCTTACACAAGGAATAAAATAATCTGAATCTGAATCTGGCCTCTATTTAAGTAAAACCTCTACACAAGTATGAACTCCAGACATTTATCCGCCAGATATTCTTCAGATCCATGTAACATCCAACGAAGAAAAACCGAACAGAAGTCGAGATTTTCACAGTATGGATCACTCTGGAAATGTTATTTAACAGTCTTCCATTAGCAGGTCTGCAGACGATATTTCTCAGTGTGGCCCAATTACTGCCGGGGCGCAAAAATATCGATTGTTTTTAAAGTTCTGGTTCCAAAGCACAAATGGATTTAAGTCGCCTTAGAGATGTATATTTACCCAGGCCATTGACAGCCTACTATATACACATATACACACAAACCTCTCACAGCCGGCGATCTTAATGCACATAATGTAAAAGTTTATTTAAAAAACAGCTTCGTAAACCTTTGTATGAGTCATACTTTCGTTTTACGGACATTATATTATAGCTGTTGCAATAACCAGTAACGGAATCTTTGTGATCGTGACTGTGCAGAGTTCGTAAGATTTTTTTAACCGGAGAATATAATTGAATTAAGCGTTTAAGTGGATTAACCCCAAAATACCAAACATAATTGTTGATTTCTTTAACTAAGCGTAACACTTCGGATCGAGGCTTGTTAATATTTAACCCTGAATAATGAAGTCGGAAGCATCACTCAATCGGGCAATATGATATTTTGAAGGTTTGAATCAAAAGGGTGGAACCAATACGGATAAAGTCCATGTAACAGCACTGGTATACGTCGTGATACTGGTAATCAGATGAAGTTTACATTTCCGTTGTACATGTACTATATACACCTACAGACTGTTAACTTATCAAAGCATGACAACAAGAACTATAGCACGTGAAGGTTTCTAATCAAAATCTATTCGGGCCTTTTCCTTCAGATAGTAAGAGTTGGGGGACCAATCATGTCGTGATGTCATGTTCAAACATTGACGGAAATTCCAGAATTAAAAATAACTGGACTACAGTTTGTGCAAATTGTAAAAGCAAAATCGGAAGGTGAATTTCTAAGTTAAAATTGATGTCTCTCGTGTTTATTTATAGAGTGAGATGATGAAAAATATATCATTACGATATTTGTTGTGAATACCGAAACGTTTTACAAAACCACATAATGTATGTATTTAATATACAAACATATTAATTGAAATACCAGAAGATCACCATGACGCCCACTAGAAACGCCACACCAATGATATCAAGGTGAAGTACCGGGGTATTTGCCAATTTTAGAATGCACTAGTTTCCGAATTGTTCATCATTTATCCATCAAATACACATTTGCTGCTTTGTTTATATAACAGATTAAATATTGATCACCAGGAATAATAAACCATTACACTTATTAAATGTAAATAAAAAAATCGTGTAGGATGTACCATTTGCAACAATTGCCATAGTTACCTCAGCAATTAATTTGGAAATGTTGACCTAGTAGGGCTAGTTAATATCTCAATGCAATTCTATAAACAGTCGTCATTTTACTCTGGTGTAGTAAAACTTAGTGCTTCTGTTTCGATAATTGGGTACGCAATGGAACAACTGAACAAATAACGACGTCACAAAACCTCGAGCTTCTATCTACGCGTGACGTACCGTCACGTGACACGTCTCCTTGGTCTATCTCTCTCAGTGGAGACTGTTCGAACTCCAACTGGTGAGTAGACTAATTTGTCCAGAACAAATGCATTTCCAATTGCCCAGAAAGTTGTTAAATATTGATGACCTAGACAAAGTGACTAGGATTTTACACAATACATAAAAAGCTGTAGACTAAACAAATATAACAGAAATGCTACAGACAAACTGATTTTATCTCCATGTAAAGTATCGTTTGGTTGTCCTTTGACTACTGAACGAAACCTCCTATACAGAACCATTAGTGTATTATTCTTTTTGCTCTTTCAAAAGAATCCAATTATTACATGGAAACCGATAACGTACCTAAAAATAATTGAAAATCGAAAAACAAGTATCGGTATATAAACACTATGTGTAGATAACCTTTACATTGCTGTACCCATACAAAGTGAAATTGGTGTTGTTGTTATTTATTATTGGGGGAAGGGAGAGGCGAGGGGGAGGTAAGCAAAGTAGGAACAATGTCTACCTTTTTCAATATTTTATTATCAAAAGTGGAAAAAACCTTATAGACACACAACATTTTGGACCCTAAAGCTACAAAATATAGTATATAGAATTGTCTAATTTAGAGAGTTTATTGCCCAGATAAGAGACATCCACATTTACTGCTGTCATCAGTATCATACAGCGGGACGGCGATAGGACACTTACATACTTCTGTTTCAAATGACTATTCACCAGATGAAATCAGATATATTCATCATAAGCCGTTGACATCAATCTAGCGCCATTTGCACGGACTGAACGCTCTGTAATTGGCGCCGTTCTGTGGCTCGTTGCTGTGGCTATAGAGATCTCACAATCTATGGTGGCTGATATACGGAGAGTGTGACCGTCAACATTGCACATCGATATGTATCCCCTCCGGGCTCAATACCGTCAGGATCAATGGCCGGTACCACAACCGACACAAATACCAAAGCTTGGTTACTAGAACAGTAACAAATAATCAAGCCAATTTAATTGCAATACTCGATCTCCCGTTAAGAAGAATGATCACTTTTAATACCCTGTTCTAGGAGAATATTTTTGAATGCCAACAAAGGCCTGCATTTCCGTTTGGTTATATACAGAAATGGACAAACATGTCCTGCTAAGCTGGGCAGCTGGTTTTCAGCAGGTCTTATAGGGTGTGTAAATAACGGACAAGGAGCTGGGCCTGAAAGCTTAACTTAATGTGAAATGTGTTTGTTTAGACGCTATTTCCTGCAAGGCTTTAATGTGACATTACTATAGAATAATTAAACTGAGAGGCAAAGGTGAGTTTAGACACAGCCAATATATCGGATACTTAGCACTGCTTCGTAACCCCGACATCAGATATAGCTGTTACACTGATAGAACAAGACAACCCAACACTATAAATCATTTGTACGAAAAAACTAAACAAATGTCAATGATCGAGGGACCACGTACGGTACTAGTGAACCAACTCGATCGAAAGGCAAAACCAAATCACCGGCATCTTCCACCGCAGGTTAAAGTAACAAAAGATCAATCAAACAAGTGTTTTCATCAATGTAACGAAAACTGCTCTTCGTACTTTCGGGAACAGTATCAACACCTAGGATGAAACATCTAGAAATATCACCAGGAAACACCGGAAGTCAATAAGCTCACACGACAGCGCCAGATTAACCAAGGCAGCAAGCTTAACACGTGTCTAATGTAATGAGATGATGAAGGCCCAGTATCCATTATAAGACTCCTGGACCACATGGGGATAGGTTAATTAAGTCATCGCTACCTTGTTATATGTAAATCACAACAAACCGTAAGAAACTATCTTCGACATGAATTATTTATTCTGCACACTTCAAACGCTTGAAGGTCAACGAGTGATATATTTACAAACGACCTTTAAGGCACCAGCTGTGTAGTCAGAGAGCAACAACCTGTAACTCTCTTTCTCGTGGACTGTGACGTCATGGTAAGCTGTCCTGATTAATAGTTTGTTGCATTTAAATGACACACAAGAAGACCTGTGTATTCCCGGGAGCTGGATATAATGAGCGGTTTCTGGCGACTTTCGGGAAAACAAAGTAAGACGGGGACGTGGTAAATGTTGAAAAGGTTGGGTTTTTTCATCTCAAACGGAAAACACAAAGACATGTTTCAAAGAGAATCTCTTTCATGTGACATCTGGAAACGACCTACATTATTTAGGAGAGGGCGCCGTGAGCAAAAAACAGTTTCAAAGTCCAGCGCGATAGAGATATCCAGTAGAAGTTTTGGGCGGAAGTTAAGCCTGGGGTCAAGCAAGCCATTTGTAATGATGAGGGAAACACACAATATTGCAGTGAAAGATGTCGGCAGTGACGGATAAAGAAGATCGGTACAACTCAATCACAATAGCACAATAGACGACGGCAAATCCGTCGACGACAATGCAAAATAAGGATGTCAGGTACAAACGATACAACGGCCAGGCCAGACTATGACGTCACGGTTAGGCATTGTTCAGTCACATAATTGTATTACCGGAAACACCAGTGCTCCATAATAAATACGCCTTGTCTAATGTTAAGGTGCCGAGTCTAATGTAATTCCTGGAGGCCCAGTGTTAATGTGCCGAGACTAAGACGCTACAGCCTTTATCTCCACCTCCCTGTCGTTAATGGAATGATCAAGTAAAGTATTACACCGAATTAAATGTTCCATTTCTAACTTAATTATTGTGCGCATGATCAATTGCTGATGTGATGACCGCAATAATGTATTTCAATCCTTTATAATTTTAATGAAAGAAAGGTTTTCAATTACAGTCTGTTCACTCCAGAAGAGAATGGAAACTGTTCTACATTCTATTTAATGCTTTCGATGAAGCAATTTCAGAAACAAAGACACGATTCTCATTAACGTTTTCGTCCAATAAATTCATAATGGAAAAAATTCTAAAACTATAGAAAAAGTTTCTTTATTTTTCATTTGAAACAGAAAAACCTACTGTTGATGTTTTTGAAAGCTATAAGAACAGGATGATTTCAGGCATCTCCTGTCAACTTTGCGCAGTAATAGATAGGAAATTAAGAATATATATGAAAATGAAATAAAACGTAAAACATGATTAAGATATAATTGACGGTTGAACAGGAGAAGTGTACTCCTGTTCTCGAGATGACAGTTCAAGTAGTAGCGGATGATCGGGATAACCGGAAGTGGGTTGATAACGCCACTTTAAATACATCGTCACAGAAGCGCTTATTCCATTCTCAAGCGTCTCAACGACCCTGGCCCGATTCTTCAGAAGAAACGGTATAAATGAAATCCGTATTCAACAACACACGAACACCACAGCTGGATATACGAGAAAGGCTTGTTGAGATATCAGCTTGTATTGATTAATAAAGTACAATGAGGCCATTGAAGTGTATACATTAAATGTAACAAACAGACATGAAAAACCCAGCTCGGAATATAGGGCGGCCATTATTGATTACTAGGGAGACAGTAAAGGATACTTGATTTTTCAAAGTGAGCGAACAATGGACAATGTCTTTGATACAACATCGGCTCACATCGAGAGAGATCTAAGTATATCTAATGTTGATAACTTCTAAATACAGTTTGTTTTCATGTTTAGAGAACTTCACGCGCATGAACATATCTCAATTTCCATGTCATGTGGTTTGCACAATTAGCGTACAACGTGATAGATACCGTCCGTATAACAAAACAGCGGCTAAACACACCTTAAGTGCCCCCTTAACGCTGCAAAGTTCATCAGATACAAAAACACAGCTGTCTTACGTTAACTCGCAGACGTAACTCGGTTGTGGAGGAGCTCTCCCCGTAATATTGAATAGGTTAAAATATGTTGTACAGTATCATCACTAGAGACGGTTTTGTTACGAATGAGCAGTTAATGGGGAAATGTAACGCTGAACGCGTCGTCGGTATTGTATAAATGCTGCATGGTAAGTGTATCATTACATCCTCATGATGTTCAACAACTGGTATTCCAGTTAAGTTAAGATGCAAATTAAGTTACAATTTACATAAATAAAATTGAATGAAAAAAAAGTGACATATGTAGCTTTCGTAAAGTCACCAAATGACCTATGACATAGAGGCACAACACTAGGCGGGAGGTCTGGTAATGACGGGTGATTTTAGTTATAGAGGAATTAGGCTCTTCTCCAAGACCTTTAATGACGTGACGTTAATATACATACATGTCTATGTCTTATTGATAAGCAAGTCTTTGTAACATGTTTGATTCAAATTCTAAGCCAAATCAATCAATCCACTTCAGTTCCTTCGGTGTTTACGTATATGAGTACTTGAACGTAGCCTATATCGAATGTTACCGACTACACGAGAACGTCCACGATGAACCGAGATAGAAGTGTTAGCGCCCGACCTGAGATGTTAGCGCCCGACCTGAGATGTTAGCGCCCGCCCTGAGATAGAAGTGTTAGCGCCCAACCCGAGATAGAAGTGTTAGCGACCGACCCGAGATAGAAGTGTTAGCGACCGACCCGAGATAGAAGTGTTAGCGCGTGACCAGAGATAGAAGTGTTAGCGCGTGACCAGAGATAGAAGTGTTATCGCCCGACCCGAGATAGAAGGGTTAGCGCCCGACCCGAGATGTTAGCGGCCGACCCGAGAAAGAAGTGTTAGCGCCCGACCTGAGATCGTAGCGCCCGACCTGAGATATAAGTGTTAGCGCCCGACCTGGGATGTTAGCGCACGACCTGAGATAGAAGTGTTAGCGCCCGACCTGAGATAGAAACACAATTTACTTCGCCGGTCCAATCACGGCAAAATCAATCCCATAGCTCGCATTTGGAATCTTTTATTGCGAACCGAAATGAACTGTCATGAAGAAGGTCTGGAAGTAGCCATTCCGCGATCCGCTATTGGTTTGTAGACGTGCTTGAATTGCTTTAGAAGATATTTCCATCACACATTGTAATTGAAAATACAGAAAACGGACTATGGAATGGTTACACACGATGCCAACAACACGGATAACCAAGCAAAAAATGTACATAGGGAAGCTACTTACTCTCCTTCTCCTTGGAGACCAGTAAAGTTTGGACTGCATACACTGTAACACACAGAAACAAAGAGTCTACGTGACAACGACGGGATCCAGGGGAGAGGTCACATGTATTGTTTAGTACAGAATCAAGGGGCGAGGTCACATGTATTGTCTAGTACAGAATCAAGGGGAGAGGTCCCATGTATTGTCTAGTACAAAATCAAGGGGCGAGGTCACATGTATTGTTTAGTACAGAATCAAGGGGAGAGGTCCTATGTATTGTCTAGTACAGAATCAAGGGGCGAGGTCACATGTATTGTTTAGTACAGAATCAAGGGGAGAGGTCATATGTATTGTCTAGTACAGAATCAAGGGGCGAGGTCACATGTATTGTCTAGTACAGAATCAAGGGGACAGATCCCATGTATTGTCTAGTACAGACTCAAGGGGAGAGGTCCCATGTATTGTCTAGTACAGAATCAAGGGGACAGATCCCATGTATTGTCTAGTACAGAATCAAGGGGAAAGGTCACATGTATTGTCTAGTACAGAATCAAGGGGAGAGGTCATATTTATTGTCTAGTACAGAATCAAGGGGCGAGGGCACATGTATTGTCTAGTACAGAATCAAGGGGACAGATCCCATGTATTGTCTAGTACAGAATCAAGGGGACAGATCCCATGTATTGTTTAGTACAGAATCAAGGGGAGAGGTCACATGCATTGTCTAGTACAGAATCAAGGGGAAAGGTCACCTGTATTGTCTATTACAGAAGCAAGGGGAGAGGACATATGTATTGTTTAGTACAGAATCAAGGGGAGAGGTCACATGCATTGTCTAGTACAGAATCAAGGGGACAGATCCCATGTATTGTTTAGTACAGAATCAAGGGGAGAGGTCACATGTATTGTCTAGTCCAGAATCAAGGGGAGAGGTCACATGTATTGTCTGCTACAGAATCAAGGGGAGAGGTAATATGTATTGTCTAGTACAGAATCAAGGGGACAGATCCCATGTATTGTTTAGTACAGAATCAAGGGGAGAGGTCACATGGATTGTCTAGTACAGAATCAAGGGGAAAGGTCACCTGTATTGTCTATTACAGAAGCAAGGGGAGAGGACATATGTATTGTTTAGTACAGAATCAAGGGGAGAGGTCACATGTTTTGTCTAGTACAGAATCAAGGGGAGAGGTCACATGTTTTGTCTAGTACAGAATCAAGGGGAGAGGTGCCATGTATTGTCTAGTACAGAATCAAGGGGACAGATCCCATGTATTGTCTAGTACAGAATCAGGGGGAAAGGTCACATGTATTGTCTAGTACAGAATCAAGGGGCGAGGTCAAATGTATTGTCTAGTACAGAATCAAGGGGAGAGGTCACATGTATTGTCTACTACAGAATCAAGGGGAGAGGTAATATGTATTGTCTAGTACAGAATCAAGGGGAGAGGTCACATGTATTGTCTGCTACAGAATCAAGGGGAGAGGTAATATGTATTGTCTAGTACAGAATCAAGGGGAAAGGGCACATGTATTGTCTAGTACAGAATCAAGGGGGAAGGTCACATGTATTGTCTAGTACAGAATCAAGGGGGGAGGTCACATGTATTGTCTAGTACAGAATCAAGGGGCTAGGTCACATGTAGTGTCTAGTACAGAATCAAGGGGAGAGGAAATATGTAGTGTCTAGGACAGAATCAAGGGGAGAGGTCACATGGATTGTCTAGTACAGAATCAAGGGGAGAGGTCACATGTATTGTCTAGTACAGAATCAAGGGGCTAGGTCACATGTAGTGTCTAGTACAGAATCAAGGGGAGGGGTAATATGTAGTGTCTAGTACAGAATCAAGGGGAGAGGAAATATGTAGTGTCTAGGACAGAATCAAGGGGAGAGGTCACATGGATTGTCTAGTACAGAATCAAGGGGAGAGGTCACAGGTATTGTCTAGTACAGAATCAAGGGGAAAGGTCACATGTATTCTAGTACAGAATCAAGGGGAGAGGGCACATGTATTGTCTAGTACAGAATCAAGGGGAGGGGTCCCATGTATTGTCTAGTACAGAATCAAGGGGCGATGTCACCTGTATTGTCTAGTACAGAATCAAGGGGAGAGGTAATATGTAGTGTCTAGTACAGAATCAAGGGGAGAGCTCACATGTATTGTCTAGTACAGAATCAAGGGGCAAGGTCACATGTAGTGTCTAGTACAGAATCAAGGGGAGAGGAAATATGTAGTGTCTAGGACAGAATCAAGGGGAGAGGTCACATGGATTGTCTAGTACAGAATCAAGGGGAGAGGTCACATGTATTGTCTAGTAAAGAATCAAGGGGCGAGGTCACATGTAGTGTCTAGTACAGAATCAAGGGGAGAGGAAATATGTAGTGTCTAGGACAGAATCAAGGGGAGAGGTCACATGGATTGTCTAGTACAGAATCAAGGGGAGAGGTCACATGTAGTGTCTAGTACAGAATCAAGGGGAGAGGAAATATGTAGTGTCTAGGACAGAATCAAGGGGAGAGGTCACATGGATTGTCTAGTACAGAATCAAGGGGCGAGGTCACCTGTATTGTCTAGTACAGAATCAAGGGGAAAGGTCCCATGTATTGTCTAGTACAGAATCAAGGGGTGAGGTCACATGTATTGTCTAGTACAGAATCAAGGGGCAAGGTCACATGTAGTGTCTAGTACAGAATCAAGGGGAGGGGTAATATGTAGTGTCTAGTACAGAATCAAGGGGAGAGGAAATATGTAGTGTCTAGGACAGAATCAAGGGGAGAGGTCACATGGATTGTCTAGTACAGAATCAAGGGGAGAGGTCACAGGTATTGTCTAGTACAGAATCAAGGGGAAAGGTCACCTGTATTGTCTATTACAGAAGCAAGGGGAGAGGTCATATGTATTGTTTAGAACAGAATCAAGGGGAAAGGTCACATGTATTGTCTATTACAGAAGCAAGGGGAGAGGTCATATGTATTGTTTAGTACAGAATCAAGGGGAAAGGTCACATGTATTCTAGTACAGAATCAAGGGGAGAGGGCACATGTATTGTCTAGTACAGAATCAAGGGGGAAGGTCACATGTATTGTCTAGTACAGAATCAAGGTGCGAGGTCACATGTAGTGTCTAGTACAGAATCAAGGGGCGAGGTCACATGTAGCGTCTAGTACAGAATCAAGGGGGGACAAATGACGTTTTGGTCTGCTTTAACATTTACTGATTCTTAAACGGCATTTAAGGAAGTGGTTTGTGGTAATGTATTGTCTAGTACAGAATCAAGGGGAGAGGTAATATGTAGTGTCTAGTACAGAATCAAGGGGAGAGGGAATATGTAGTGTCTAGTACAGAATCAAGGGGAGAGGGAATATGTAGTGTCTAGTACAGAATCAAGGGGAGAGGTCACATGTAGTGTCTAGTACAGAATCAAGGGGAGAGGTCACATGTATTGTCTAGTACAGAAGCAAGGGGCGAGGTCACATGTAGTGTCTAGTACAGAATCAAGGGGAGAGGTAATATGTAGTGTCTAGTACAGAATCAAGGGGAGAGGTCACATGTATTGTCTAGTACAGAATCAAGGGGCGAGGTCACATGTAGTGTCTAGTACAGAATCAAGGGGGGACAAATGACGTTTTGGTCTGCTTTAACATTTACTGATTCTTAAACGGCATTTAAGGAAGTGGTTTGTGGTAATGAGCCTGCTATGACAGTCCTTTATAGAAACACATAGAGGTTATAGAAATAACATAGAGGTTATCGTGAGGACAGCTGAGGGCAAGGGAAGTCTGTGTCCGAACTGGGTCAAACCAGATTAATATTGGAATATAGCAGCAATAATAAGGGTAACATATCCTGATTAAATACGTACCAGTATCAAAACCAGTTTAAGTCCATGGCGTTTTTGTTAGTTATAAGGAATTCAATAGTAATTAATTCAGAAGAGGAGTTTAGAAACATACATGCAGGTTGGATTGTGGGACAGACGTACAGGTCGGATGGGTAGGAGACAGATATACAGGTCGGACTAGTCGACAGACGAACAGGTCGACCAAGTAAACAGACGTACAGATTGGATGGGTAGGAGACAGACGTACAGGTCTGATGGGTAGGAGACAGGCGTTCAGATCGGACTAGTCGACAGACGAACAGGTCGACCAAGTAAACAGACGTACAGATTGGATGGGTACGATACAGGTCGGATGGGTAGGAGACAGATATACAGGTCGGACGAGTCGACAGACGAACAGGTCGACCAAGTAAACAGACGTACAGATTGGATGGGTACGATACAGGTCGGATGGGTAGGAGACAGACGTACAGGTTGGATGGGTAGGAGACAGACGTACAGGTCGGATGGGTAGGAGACAGGTGTACAGGTCGGATGGGTAGGAGACAGGTGTACAGGTTGGATGGGTAGGAGACAGGTATACAGGTCGAATAGGTAGGAGACAGGTGTACATGTCGGATGGGTAGGAGACAGACGTACAGGTCGAATGGGTAGGAGACAGACGTACAGGTCGGGTGGGTAGGAGACAGACATACAGGTCGGATGGGTAGGAGACAGACATACAGGTCGGATGGGAAGGAGACAGACGCACAGGTCGGATGGGTAGGAGTCAAAAATGCAGGTCGGATGGATAGACAGACGTACAGATTTGATAGGGAGAAAGACGTACAGGTCGGATGAAGAGACAGACGAACAAGTCGGATGGATAGACAGATGTAAAGGTTGGATGGATAGGCGGACAGACATACAGACTGGATGGGTAGACAGACGTACAGTTTTGATGAGTAAGAGACAGAGCCGTGTGTAGACAATACCTACAGATCTGTAACCTACTGATGCTTTTATCTAGTAAATGGAGGACGCTCAATACATTATCATCACTACCGCCAAAATAGAACGATATTCAATCAACTGTACAAATGTGGGAAATTATAAGAACATCTGTCAGAGTCAATGGGTGGAACGCTGCTAATTCTGTACCAATGAATACGCCAATGGAATTAGCGGCGAAAAAACAGCGATTACCAGTAACATGAATATATAATGACGCTACCCTAATGTCACGACGATATACGTTTCTGTGACATTGGCGGGCTGCTACTAGTTATGGGAGGGGGAGTGGGGAGGTGTCAAGAACACCCACCTGTAGGTATATGACCTTGATCATTTAACTTTAGAGACTAAATTAGGCAGGGCGGAATTTTTTCTGATCATTGCCGTCCCCTTCGATACATATATTATGATTTATAGGTTGGCTAATAAATCATACAGGGGCATAACTTAACAAAGCCAGACCTAACGGTGTGTTTACTGACAAAATCACTTCCTTCTGGTGTACGTCTTTATTGGGATCACTAAAGGTTGATAAGAACGTTTAATACATGCAATATTCTTCTGTAACACTATTGGTGTCCTAACAGCCCGGGGATTTAAACTTGTCGATGGGAAATCTGAAGAAGTTACAATGGACATGAAAGTAAATGCAGGTAGCTTTCCTCTATGTAATGCAATTGGAATCTACTTAACCTGTTTTTTACCCGACAGCGTTTCTCCCGGTAGCACTTACCGATAGATGATTCACCGCTGTCACCGGTATGTGTCCCACTATAGATCAGTAAGATGCCACCGAGAGAGTCCGCTAATTTCTCACCTCCATCCCCCCTCCAGGTAAATTACAGGTATATCGTAGCTTTATATCTATGTGTGTATGATCTGGTGATCTGGAGTGACCTTTCCCACAGCAGTATATACTACACACTAAGATATAGAGCAGCTACACGCCTCGATGTTTACAATCTGTCACTCAACACCTTGCACGTCATCTTACGTGCACGCGTGTACTATTTACTAACATTAGGGAACGTTTACTTACCATCCTTCACCACTACAGTGCCTTCCTTATCCAACTCCTCTTCAGATTCATTCACGGAAAGTAACTCCCCATTTTCGGCCTCTGCCCTTTGCGATTCGACCCACGGACTTTCCATATTGTAGTAGGTTTCACTAACAAATTATACACGTTTTTTCACAATGCTGTACCTATATTTGCATAATCCACGCACAGCGATTGAGATATGTAAAGAGCTTTTAAAAATGTCAATAATTCGCACTCGGTGAGAAAAACACCAATATAAGGCCAGGCGTTAAAGGTTTGCTTAACACCAGGCTCTAGTGTACATCTGTTACTCCTCCGAAATATAGCCTGCACCTTAATATTGGACAGACCTTATGTGTAGCTTTGATCTTTAAACAAACTCTTCCTCGATTTAGAATTACTTCCCATATAGATATAATGCTAGTCTCCTCGTACTCCCAACACTACACAGCGAAAGCCTGGTATTAACATACGGTCACACTCCACTGCACACACTACGTTTAGCCTCGGCTATTCCAATCATGGGATTCCTATTCAATTTTCCGTACACTATTTGTGCATCCAAGCTCAGAAGCTCAAAACTGCAAGCGGCTCTGATGATAATGACACTGTGTAGCCTGCTGATCCTGCCTTTCCATGGGAACCCAGCCTTGTTTCAGCCGCTGTATCCGAGCTCGTTCCACGCTGTGCTTTCCAGCTTCCCAGTTATGACCTGTCTCCAAGACACTCGACACTAGCACCGACAACTACAAGCCAAAAATGCGCGTTCCCTAGGGCTTTAGTAGAACTGCTAAAGGACTAAGGGCCGTGTATAGATTTTCCGACTTCACGCAATACCGATAATCAATTTCTCGTTTTTATATGTAGGTTGCTGTTAAATGCAGCTTCTTAAACCTGTTAATTTGATTATGACTTGTGTCCTGAGCCTATCGTCTTGCCGGAGTGAGATGAAGATCTCTGCGTTTTTTTGGAATACTCCTGGTCTATCGGTGAAGGTTTTGGCCTTCCTCTGCCAACCTTCTCGGGCTCATTAAGCAGCGATGCTGAATAAAGCTAAGTAATACAGCTATTTGCGTGCTCGGTAATCAGTACTGTATCGGCTGCTACTGATTCTTTGATAAATCAGCCTTACTAATGCACACAATACGCTTGCTTATTATAAACCAAGCCTGGGAATTGTTTGGGCTTACGTAACAACCGCCAGTGTGTATTCCGGATCTCTAAATTAAATACGGCTCTAATTTTACCGCCACACAATAATGTTGGAATATGTACTTGCACCAGAAAGGTTAGATTTAATTGTACACCGTGAAACAACTGTACTAACTTTAAATGAACCCCGTTGTCAGCCAGCCCATCTGTCTTCTCGTGTTTTAAACTACTCATACCCACAGGCATTGTAATGCCATAACTCTGAATATGGTCTTACATCATCGAGGAAATAGATACTAACAAAGTGGAAAATCCCTCAAGGATATAGCGTGAAATCTAAGTCATATATGTGTTATCACTCAACTATTGAACGCCAACAAAATCGGATGTCGCCATTCCGTGTACGGGTGAGCATGCCATAATACCACTGACATCACTAATGCTACATGATACTAAAGTATGTGGTATTTCTTGTCCTCATTTGAATGAGAAATATTCAAAATATAAAGTGTCATGCACATTATATACTTAAAACGGAGTATCGCTGATTGTTTTACATAAAGCTGCAGATAAGGAATAGCTCGGCCCGATCCATATCGGCTCTGCACGCACCATATATCACTTCCGGTATAACCCGATCAAGCAAATCGGAATTATAAAGTTTGAATTATTCTGACGTTATTAAAATAAATATTGACAGTACATAGTACATGATCAAATGCTTATAAAAACTAATTTCCATAGCCTACCCCCATAGTAACTCTCGACTCATATTAACCCTCGGGCCTCCAACTCTCGGGCTGATATCGGGATTTTGGGTCAATATAGGAAAGGATTATGAAATGACAATATCGAAACCGTTAAGTAGTATATCTAAGTATTGTCTCTTGATACAGGACAACTTATAGTTTAATCACTATTACCTTATCTTGGTACATTTGATATAAAACAGACTCGATGGTAACCCAGCAAATGTACGGTCCATGTATATATATAATTCACCTCGGGCTAGTGTAACCCCGCCCACTTACAGTGACCGTTATGATGTAATACCCGATTACAGGTTAGGTCAATGCCATTGTACCAACTGATCGGTCAGTTACCAAACAGGAAATCGGTACGGATGTCAAACTCCACGTGACCAATTATGACACTTATGACATTAGTTTCTTCCTTTGAAAGACAATCACCCTAATTTTCAGAACACAACCGTGACGTACAGGAGCAAAGGATACACCACCAATTAATGTGTATTTGTTCTTAAGTAAAACACCCGAGCTTCAGTGAGAAGGTTTCCTACCTCCATTCAGCTCACAGTAATGAATATGAATGATTATTCAAGTAATGAACTGCCTTCGGATGACATTCATAGTCAATATGAATTCCACATGGAACTTGAATTCTGTGAGGCGTGCTAGCGTCTCACGTTGAATTTGTCATATTCCACATGAGTAGGAAATCGATACGGAAGTAAAACTCGATGTTATCAATGGTGACACTTGTGACACCAATTCCCTCATTTGATGATAATTGCTTTAATTTCAGAAAAACTAAACAAGACATGCAAGAGCAGAAGAAACAACTAGCGCTACATCTTCATGTTGTATCTGTCATGTTCAACCTGTCATTCATATTGACTAACAGTAAGATGTTCTATACTTTACTAAGAATGCTATGTCTACACAGGGACATTACCAAAGGGGGGTAAATATAGTGTTTCTTAACCAGAAGCAAAGGTAAAAAAATATATGATAAAACACCACCTGAGGTTATTTCACAATTAGATCATAAAAATCAAGAACTGCTACCTTTACAATTCCAAAACGATTCGCGACTATCATACTACCTTCCAAATCATGATCAGTGACATCAATGCTAAATGATCAAGAAACTTAGAGTCAGGTTAAGCATTTCTTTTGAAAGACATTCAAAACATCAACATTCGAAATGAAATGACTTCTGGAACACCTTTAAACAATTCCAAATTCTATGGAACGCCATTAAGCCATTCCAAATCCTATGAGACACGATAAAGCCATTCCAAATTATATGGAACACCATTAAGCCATTCCAAATCCTATGAATCACCATTTAGCCATTCCAAATCCTATGAGACACCATTAAGCCATTCCAAATCCTATGAATCACCTTTAAGTCATTCCAAATCCTATGAGACACGATAAAGCCATTCCAAATTATATGGAACACCATTAAACCATTCCAAATCCTCTGGAACACCATTAAGCCATTTTTATCCTCTGGAACACCATAAAGCCATTCCAAATTATATGGAACACCATTAAACCATTCCAAATCCTCTGGAACACCATTAAGCCATTTTTATCCTCTGGAACACCATTAGGCCATTCCAAATCCTCTGGAACACCATTAAGCCATTCCAAATTCTCTGAAACACCATTAAGCCATTCCAAATCCTCTGGAACACCATTTAGCCATTCCAAATCCTATGAGACACGATTAAGTCATTCCAAATTATATGGAACACCATTAAGCCATTCCAAATCCTATGAATCACCATTTAGCCATTCCAAATCCTATGAGACACCATTAAGCCATTCCAAATCCTATGAATCACCTTTAAGTCATTCCAAATCCTATGAGACACGATAAAGCCATTCCAAATTATATGGAACACCCTTAAGCCATTCCAAATCCTATGAATCACCGTTAAGCCATTCCAAATCCTATGAGACACCATTAAGCCATTCCAAATCCTATGAATCACCATTAACCCATTCCAAATCCTCTGGATCACAATTAAGCCATTTTTATCCTCTGGAACACCATTAAGCCATTCCAAATCCTCTGGAACACCATGAAGCCATTCAAAATCCTCTGGAACACCATTAAGCCATTCCAAATCCTCTGGAACACCATTAAGCCATTCCAAATCCTATGAGACACGATTAAGCCATTCCAAATTCTATGGAACGCCATTAAGCCATTCCAAATCCTATGAGACACGATTAAGCCATTCCAAATCCTATGAGACACGATTAAGCCATTCCAAATTCTATGGAACGCCATTAAGTCATTCCAAATCCTATGAGACACGATTAAGTCATTCCAAATTATATGGAACACCATTAAGCCATTTCAAATCCTATGAATCACCATTAAGCCATTCCAAATCCTCTGGAACACCATTAAGCCATTCCAAATCCTATGAGACACGATTAAGCCATTCCAAATCCTATGAGACCTCATTAAGTCATTCCAATTCAGGTTTTAGCTATTTTTTCCCTTCGAAGTATGTTAAAGCGAACACCAATTCATTCAACAATTCTAAATCAATAAACCTATCAAATCAGTATAGCTTACATTAATAATAAGGGACATCATATAATTCAAAGATATAGGTTAATAAATGTAACAATTAAAGAATTAAAAGTGCGATCACCACCGCTGTTAATCAGGCCAAATTATTGTTAGCAAACACATATTATAGAATGCTTTCTCTGAAAGGAAACACATACACGTATTATTTTATTTTATTTTGTAACGGAATACATCTTACGTGTTATTAGATTGTTTCATAAAGCAAATTATCACTCAATTTACACTGATAATCCATGGTATGGGAAGCTATGTTAACCCCCACCCCAACCCCGACCCCACCCCACCCCACCCCGTCCCCTTCCAGGAAAAACACTAGATAATTCCATTGTGCTTTTTTCGTATATATACAGTAACCTAACAGTCAGTTACCTCCCCTTAATTTCGTTTTGAATATATTATGAAAACTGAAGCGAGATTAGGGCAGGGTAATACCATTGACAAGATGCTTCAGCTGGATAGAGTGATAGTTTAACAATCAGAGGATCTGGGTTCGAATCCCGGTCTTTACACACAGAACGCTATCGATGACAAGATGGTTCATCTGGATAGAGTGATAGTTTAACAATCAGAGGACCTGGGTTCGAATCCTGGTCTTTACACACAGAACGCTATCGATGACAAGATGCTTCAGCTGGATAGAGTGATAGTTTAACAATCAGAGGACCTGGGTTCGAATCCCGGTCTTTACACACAGAACGCTATCGATTACAAGATGCTTCAGCTGGATAGAGTGATAGTTTAACAATCAGAGGACCTGGGTTCGAATCCTGGTCTTGACACACAGAACGCTATCGATTACAAGATGCTTCATCTGGATAGAGTGATAGTTTAACAATCAGAGAACCTGAGTTCGAATCCTGGTCTTTACACACAGAACGCTATCGATGACAAGATGCTTCAGCTGGATAGAGTGATAGTTTAACAATCAGAGGACCTGGGTTCGAATCCTGGTCTTTACACACAGAACGCTATCGATGACAAGATGCTTCAGCTGGATAGAGTGATAGTTTAACAATCAGAGGACCTGGGTTCGAATCCTGGTCTTTACACACAGAACGCTATCGATGACAAGATGCTTCAGCTGGATACAGTGATAGTTTAACAATCAGAGGACCTGGGTTCGAGTCCTGGTCTTTACACACAGAACGCTATCGATTACAAGATGCTTCAGCTGGATACAGTGATAGTTTAACAATCAGAGGACCTGGGTTCGAATCCTGGTCTTGACACACAGAACGCTATCGATGACAAGATGCTTCAGCTGGATACAGTGATAGTTTAACAATCAGAGGACCTGGGTTCGAATCCTATCGATGGTTATACTTTATTTGATTCATCTTCATTATTTTCCATGTTTTTATGTTACGAAGTGATTTATCAAAACCTACAGCATGCCAGACACAAGTTCTGATGTAGTTTATGGCAATGCTTCGGGGATCATTTCACATGAGTTTCCTTTTTTATTCGTTGATGTCACAGACACAAAATCAATTTGTATAACAGTTGTGGAGACCCTAATAAAATAGTGACTTGTAGAAATTAAATTTTAGAAAACTAGTATCAGTCTCTGTTGAGGGAATTTCGTATGTTATGATAAAACGAATACAACAAAATACTACTAGACACGTGACATACCACAAAATAAAACAAAAACAACTCACGTGCTCTCGGAGTCTGGGTACGGCGAGAGTGCCGCGACCTCGTCATAATAAAACTCGAAATGATCCCTTGTAAGCGGCCATATTAAGGCACGTCCGTCGTCAGTGCAGTAGGATTTTGTTGACGGACATGTCCGCGGTGATGGATGAAAAACAAGCAGGCTTGTTTGTTCACACCTGTATTACACGTCATACACCTGACCTGCAATCCGAGCTAGTTAATCAGATGTCGTCACGTATTCGAGGTTAGGTGTTAGATGATATTCTGGTCAAGTCACGGATCATAATAAGGCCAAATATGTATATCGGACATGTACAAGATATTTCAGTTTCTCTGCTCTTTTTGTCAATTATTGATAAGATACGTAGGTATATTTCATATCACCGTTTTACCTGGTCAGTATATTTAATATCACCGTGATATCTGGTCAGTAGATTTAATATCATCGTGTTACCTGGTCAGTAGATTTAATATCACCGTGTTATCTGGTCAGTAGATTTAATATCACCGTGTTACCTGGTCAGTAGATTTAATATCATCGTGTTACCTGGTTAGTAGATTTAATATCACCGTTTTACCTGGTCAGTAGATTTAATATCACCGGGTTATCTGGTCAGTAGATTTAATATCACCGTGTTACCTGGTCAGTAGATTTAATATCACCGGGTTATCTGGTCAGTAGATATGTATTTATAATCGGCTAATCCCCGAATGCTAGAGTTTTTTTATGTTATATCGTAAAACCCCAAAAGTGACGACTACGTATATTGCAATGTTTGGCGCGGTATTTGACATTCTGATTGGTTGAAGATCATAGGCGAGGGCAATTTCTGCTCAATGTTGTGTGTTTTGTACAAAATTATTTTTCATAAAATATGAATAAATATTCATTAACAATAAACTAAAAAGTGTTGTCTGTCTGTTTTAATTACAATGGTTATTTTGGGGGATATGCGATATTATTCAATTATAGCCTTTGGCTGAGGTCGATATATGGATTTATCGACCCGAGAAAAGATATATTAACAGAGGACGCATATAATTGAATATTGCAGTTTATTTCTGGTCACTGTCATTGCGTGTGACTTGTAGTTAATATCTGGTTAGTGTGACAATATTTGTCATTGTGTGTATGTTGTAACATATCTAGTAACTGTGTATATATTATCTCATTGCGCGTAAATTGTAGTTTATATCTGGTTAGTGTGACAATATGTGTCATAGTGTGTGACTTGTAGTTTATATCTGGTTAGTGTTACAATATTTGTCATTGTGTGTATTTTGTTACATATCTAGTCACTGTGTATATTATCTCATTCGCAGTCTAGCAGTTTGGATTGTATGTGTATTTAACTTGTGTGTATATCTGGTTACTGTGGCTGTTTATGTTACTTCGTGTTTGTATTTCAATTTATATCTGGTATGGTGATGACAGACAGATAAACAGTTCTTATATTTTTCTTTTAAATATTATAACATTTAATTTTACAATCTATTTGAAATGCATAATGTATGATTGAGTCAGTGACGGTCAAACCTGTTAACCAACCAATGTCTAAGGCGTTACATCACATTCTAGAAGAAATGAATATATAGCTTGCTGTAGAAGCAAAACCCATGTTAACTTTAAATAAATGAAGCCTCTACTTTTGAAAAATTAATTAATATATGATTGCTCAAAATTAGAAACAGTTAATTGTTGAAATTGAATCAGATGTTCGGAATCGAATACCTTTATAAAACTTGAACAGAGTATGTATACAGAAGCAATTCGAAGGGGGACAACTCTCATATACGCACAGGCTTCAGCGTACGACGGTTTGAGCAACCTTCACCATTTCACCACCAATGACGACTTTACTTACTCACTGATAGTTAGACCACACAAGATCGACGTTTAGATGAAGTGAAGATTTGATTTATGTTCAACACATGATCACTGAGCAGTGTCTGTAGTATTTATCATACATATGCATTTGTCGGATATAAAGATACCAACATGCCCATGTTATATCATAACAATATGGTAAATAAAATAACAACGTGTGGCTACGTTTGTTGTTGTTCCTTCAGAAAAAGAGAGGTTATTTTATAAACAATCTGAGTTTCAGATTTACCTCCTTTGATTCACTAAGGTGAAGGGTACAAACAGGTACACCGTCTTATCAACATGGTCCCTTTGGTAAAGTGTTTTTAGGTGTTCTATATTTTCCATAAAAACTCACATGTTGAATTCATTTTAAAGAATTAAAGTTCGAAAACATTGAAATAAAAAGGGAAACAAAAAAACTGCAGGAGTCGGACTCAAGACCTCAATATTTCGAAGCCAACACTTAACCAATGTTTTCATCCAGAAATCGTAATATACGACTGCCCGACTAATGGGCTGCAAAGCCTATGAAAAACCCCGAAAGGTACAATAATTTACACGGAAACGTATTTTAAGTCAGAAAAGCTCATTTTAGTTGCTTCATCTTCTATTTATAGAAAAGAAAAATAAATCTTCTCGAATAAAACTGATATAGTGGTACTCTTTACGTTAAGGTTCAACGAGGCTATAGTCACCCTATTCAACCTCCTGGTAGGTTATGTTCATATATATGTATTATGGATATATGGAACGTGTACATCAGCTAAGATGTATTTAAATGTTCCATAGCTAGGTTAACAATGTCAATAATAAGACATTAAGGCTGAGGTCTTCATAAAAATAGTTCACCAGACTTATAACATGTCAATCTCTTTATTGACACAGCTGAATGCTATAAATGACATATTTTCTTAAGTTCATTTATATACCAAGGTCATGCAGAGCTCACCATCTCTACTAGCTGTAGAGGAGCGTACCAGTCTCAAATCATGATAGATGTTTTTTATGCAAAACTATTAAACCATAGTACAATTCCCCGGTAATTAATACATTCAGCAGCTTATGAATATGAAAACAAAGGCTGAATGACCTTGATTGATAAATGAACTTTAGATGATGTACCATTTGATAACATTCTGTGATGTAATGAATGCCCTAGACATGTTATATAAATATTGAAACAGAAACGTGATTTAATGTTTATAACATGTCAAGCTTTTTATAACATAAAATGTTACGAAAGGACACTTCATATAAAACGTATTGTTCATAATTGTCACAAGGCCATTGGTTTTACATAACTTTAGATAGTACGTCATTCCGTAGCATTCAACTGAGTCGCAAAAAAGATTGACATCTGCTATAAGTCACGTGAACTGTTTTTATGAAAACATCGGCTTATGATTGCCTATGATTACCTCGCTATGTAACATTATAACAGCTAATGAACAAGTTCAATGTTTTTACGTTACGTATATCAGTTCCGCTTTTTAATTGGGGTTTATGTATATGGTTTTTATATAACAAGTTAGTGTGAATATGGCCTCATGCTGGGGGGGTTGTTGAACGTTAAATGCCCCACATATCTAAATAAAACAATGTCTACTAGTACATCCTAAATTCAGGCACATACTGTGCATAGATTTTGTTATAGTGCGGGTTTTTTTCTTATTTATTGTAGCATTTTTTTTTTCAAATCAATTCAGTATTCAATAATCTATTATTTTTATTGCAATACAACATCCGATGTCTGCAGATTTACCTAGAAGCTTTACAATGGCGTCGTCATCTTGGATGTCACAGGCAAAGCAAGCATTTTACGAAAAATTACAAATATCGTTTTTTCTCTCGTCCTTCATAACAACTCGTCATAGTATGAAAATAAATTGGTCAAAAGGAATAAGATACGGCACTTCAGAGCCTAATGAGGATTTCGTACGCAATACAACTTAGATCCATTTTAATTAAAAATCGCCTGATTACGTTACAATAACCGTACTTGACATTTAACGTACGGATACAATATTAATCACTGCTGGAAGGAACTGAAATAAACAATAAAACTTCAATAAACACATGCATGTTCAACAACAAGGACACACGTGTTTCTATCCTATTGAAGATTCACGAGGTCATTAACCGGGTTTATTTCCTATTAATGAACATGACCGTGTTATTGTCTGTGACAAGGACATATTATACAGTCGACTGTCATTAAGACCCTCTAACATATTCTTTTTAATTAGTTTCTTGTTCTTTTTTTTTCGCTGGGCCAACATTGTTTATTCTTTGAGATGATGATACAAGCGTGGTACAATTTCTAAACTGAGATTCGAGATGGCCGCCATGTCTTCCGATTGGCTGATATATGTTCGCCCAAATCTTGAGCTCCCGGAAAAAAGATATCTAAATGTGAACATAGAAACTTTTGTAATCCGGATTCTGAGTAACATACCGGTACATCTAAACTCGCTATTCCGGACCACTATTTAAATGTGAACAGTAAGATCGGTAATCCGGATTGTTAGTTACATAACGGTATAGTTTACCTCTCTAGTCCGGATCACTATTTAAATGTGAAAAGTAAGATCGGTAATCCGGATTGTTAGGTACATAACAGTATAGTTTACCTCTCTAGTCCGGACCATTATTTAAATGTGAAGAGTAAGATCGGTAATCCGGATTGTTTAAATGTGAACAGTAAGATCGGTAATCCGGTTTTAAGTTACAAAACGGTAAAGTTTACCTCGCTAGTCCGGACCACTATTCAAATGTAAACAGTAAGATCGGTAATCCGGATTGTTAGTTACATAACGGTATAGTTTACCTCTCTAGTCCGGACCACTATTTAAATGTGAACAGTAAGATCGGTAATCCGGTTTTTAGTTACATAACGGTATAGTTTACCTCGCTAGTCCGGACCACTATTTATATGTGAACAGTAAGATCGGTAATCCGGATTGTTTGTTAAATAACGGTACAGTTTACCTCTCTAGTCCGGACCACTATTTAAATGTGAACAGTAAGATCGGTAATCCGGATTGTTAGTTACATAACGGTATAGTTTACCTCTCTAGTCCGGACCACTATTTAAATGTGAACAGTAAGATCGGTAATCCGGTTTTTAGTTACATAACGGTATAGTTTACCTCGCTAGTCCGGACCACTATTTATATGTGAACAGTAAGATCGGTAATCCGGATTGTTTGTTAAATAACGGTACAGTTTACCTCTCTAGTCCGGACCACTATTTAAATGTGAACAGTAAGATCGGTAATCCGGATTGTTAGTTACATAACGGTATAGTTTACCTCTCTAGTCCGGACCACTATTTAAATGTGAACAGTAAGATCGGTAATCCGAATTGTTAGGTACATAACAGTATAGTTTACCTCTCTATCCGGACCATTATTTAAATGTGAAGAGTAAGATCGGTAATCCGGATTGTTTAAATGTGAACAGTAAGATCGGTAATCCGGTTTTAAGTTACAAAACGGTAAAGTTTACCTCGCTAGTCCGGACCACTATTCAAATGTAAACAGTAAGATCGGTAATCCGGATTGTTAGTTACATAACGGTATAGTTTACCTCTCTAGTCCGGACCACTATTTAAATGTGAACAGTAAGATCGGTAATCCGGTTTTTAGTTACATAACGGTATAGTTTACCTCGCTAGTCCGGACCACTATTTATATGTGAACAGTAAGATCGGTAATCCGGATTGTTTGTTAAATAACGGTACAGTTTACCTCTCTAGTCCGGACCACTATTTAAATGTGAACAGTAAGATCGGTAATCCGGATTGTTAGTTACATAACGGTATAGTTTACCTCTCTAGTCCGGACCACTATTTAAATGTGAACAGTAAGATCGGTAATCCAGTTTTTAGTTACATAACGGTATAGTTTACCTCGCTATTCGGACCACTATTTAAATGAGAACAGTAAGATCGGTAATCCGGATTGTTAGTTACATAACGGAATAGTTTACCTCTCTAGTCCGGACCACTATTTGGATGTGAACAGTAAGATCGGTAATCCGGATTGTTAGTTACATAACGGTATAGTTTACCTCGCTAGTCGTACCACTATTTAAATGTGAACAGTAAGATCGGTAATCCGAATTGTTAGTTACATAACGTAATAGTTTACCTCGCTAGTCCGGACCACTATTTAAATGAACAGTAAGATCGGTAATCCGGTTTTTAGTTACATAACGGTATAGTTTACCTCGCTAGTCCGGACCATGGTTTTAATGTGAACAAAGGAAGCTTGGTAATCCATATTCTTGGTAATATTTCAAGTAAACATTATACAGAGGACTCTCGTTATTCTAGCTATATACTTGGAGTAATTTTTCAAATAATATCAGCAAGTTTCATCAAGGAATACCATTATTTCAGACGTTTTTTTTCTCAAACAATTTATTTTTAAAAGCCTGTTGTTCGAGCAGTTTTGTTTTATATGGATGCTAGAATATCTGCCGCACTTGTTAAACAGTTCGTTATGAAATACCACACTGAGGGCAGTGGGCATAGTGATGCATCAAAATACCACACAGAGGACAGTGGGCATAGTGATGTATCAAAATACTATACAGAGGACAGTGGGCATAGTGATGTATAAATACCACACAGAGGACAGTAGGCATAGTGATGTATCAATATATCACACTGAGGACAGTGGGCATAGTGATGTATCAAAATACTACACTGAGGACAGTGGGCATAGTGATGTATCAAAATACCGCACTGAGGACAGTGGGCATAGTGATGTATAAATACTACACTGAGGACAGTCGGCATAGTGATGTATCAAAATACCACACAGAGGACAGTGGGCATAGTGATGTATAAATACCACACAGAGGACAGTGAGCATAGTGATGTATAAATACCACACAGAGGACAGTGTGCATAGTGATGTATCAAAATACCACACAGAGAATACCACACAGAGGACAATGGGCATAGTGATGTATCAATACCCCACAGTGGACAGTGGGCATAGTGATGTATAAATACTACACTGAGGACAGTCGGCATAGTGATGTATCAAAATCCCACACAGAGGACAGTGGGCATAGTGATGTATCAATATATCACACTGAGGACAGTGGGCATAGCGATGTATCAAAATACCACACTGAGGACAGTGGGCATAGTGATGTATCAAAATACCGCACTGAGGACAGTGGGCATAGTGATGTATAAATACTACACTGAGGACAGTCGGCATAGTGATGTATCAAAATCCCACACAGAGGACAGTGGGCATAGTGATGTATCAAAATACCACACTGAGGACAGTGGGCATAGGGATGTATCAAAATACCACACTGAGGACAGTGGGCATAGTGATGTATCAAAATACTACACTGAGGACAGTGGGCATAGTGATGTATCAAAATACCACACAGAGGACAGTGGGCATAGCGATGTATCAAAATACTACACTGAGGACAGTGGGCATAGTGATGTATCAATACCACACAGTGGACAGTGGGCATAGTGATGTATAAATACCACACAGAGGACAGTGTGCATAGTGATGTATCAAAATACCACACAGAGAATACCACACAGAGGACAATGGGCATAGTGATGTATCAATACCCCACAGTGGACAGTGGGCATAGTGATGTATAAATACTACACTGAGGACAGTGGGCATAGTGATGTATCAATACCACACAGAGGACAATGGGCATAGTGATGTATCAATACCACACAGTGGACAGTGGGCATAGTGATGTATAAATACCACACTGAGGACAGTGGGCATAGTGATGTATCAAAATACCACACTGAGGACAGTGGGCATAGGGATGTATCAAAATACCACACTGAGGACAGTGGGCATAGGGATGTATCAAAATACCACACTGAGGACAGTGGGCATAGTGACGTATAAATACCACACTGAGGACAGTGGGCATAGTGATGTATCAAAATACCACACAGAGAATACCACACAGAGGACAATGGGCATAGTGATGTATAAATACCACACAGAGGACAGTGGGCATAGTGATGTATAAATACCACACAGAGGACAGCGGGCAAAGTGATGTATCAAAATACCACACTGAGGACAGTGGGCATAGTGATGTATCAAAATACCACACTGAGGACAAGTGATGCATCAAAATACCACACAGAGGACAGTGGGCATAGAGATGTATCAAAATACCACACTGAGGACAGTGGTCATAGCGATGTATCAAAATACCACACTGAGGACAGTGTGCATAGTGATGTATCAAAATACCACACTGATGACAGTGGGCATAGTGACGTATAAATACCACACTGAGGACAGTGGGCATAGAGATGTATCAAAATACCACACAGAGGACAGTGAGCATAGTGATGTATCAAAATACCACACAGAGGACAGTGAGCATAGTGATGTATCAAAATACCACACAGAGGACAGAGGGCATAGTGATGTATAAATACCACATAGAGGGCAGTGGGCATGCATAGTGATGTATAAATACCACCATAGTGATGTATAAATACCACACAGAGGACAGTGGGCATAGTGAAGTATAAATACCACACATAGGACAGTGGGCATAGTGATGTATCAAAATCCCACACAGAGGACAGGGGGCATAGTGATGTATCAAAATACCACACAGAGGACAGCGGGCATAGAGATGTATAAATACCACACAGAGGACAGCGGGCATAGAGATGTATAAATACCACACAGAGGACAGTGGGCATAGTGAAGTATAAATACCACACATAGGACAGTGGGCATAGTGATGTATAAATACTACACTGAGGACAGCGGGCATAGTGATGTATAAATAGCACACAGAGGACAGTGGGCATAGTGATGTGTCAAAATACCACACAGAGGACAGTGGGCATAGTGAAGTATAAATACCACACATAGGACAGTGGGCATAGTGATGTATAAATAACACACAGAGGACAGTGGGCATAGTGATGTATAGATACCACACTGAGGACAGTGGGCATAGTGACGTATAAATACCACACTGAGGACAGTGGGCAAAGTGATGTATCAAAATACCACACTGAGGACAGAGGGCATAGTGATGTATCAAAATACCACACAGAGGACAGTGAGCATAGTGATGTATCAAAATACCACACAGAGGACAGAGGGCATAGTGATGTATAAATACCACACAGGGGGCAGTGGGCATAGTGATGTATAAATACCACACAGGGGGCAGTGGGCATAGTGATGTATAAATACCACCTAGAGGACAGTGGGCATGCATAGTGATGTATAAATACCACCATAGTGATGTATAAATACCACACAGAGGACAGCGGGCAAAGTGATGTATCAAAATACCACACTGAGGACAAGTGATGCATCAAAATACCACACAGAGGACAGTGGGCATAGTGATTTATCAATATATCACACTGAGGACAGTGGGCATAGTGATGCATAAATACCACACAGAGGACAGTGGGCATAGTGAAGTATAAATACCACACATAGGACAGTGGGCATAGTGATGTATCAAAATACCACACAGAGGACAGAGGGCATAGTGATGTATAAATACCACATAGAGGACAGTGGGCAGTATCAATACCACACAGAGGACAGTGGGCATAGTGATGTATAAATACCACATAGAGGACAGTGGGCATGCATAGTGATGTATAAATACCACACGGAGGACAGTGGGCATAGTGATGTACCAAGCTTAACAACATATCAAATATTAAAATGAAATCTCCATTAAATAAAAAGTTTCAATTTACTTTTATTTTCGAAATACATTGTCAAAATCAACCATATTAAATAATGATCAAAATCTGTTTGTCGCCCAATTAATCCCATAGTGTGTCGTTTGGTGTAAAAATATCGGAGCGACAGGGATCAGGCACCAATATGGCTATGTATAAATTATACAGTAGATGTACTGTGACAGGATTGGCTTGACACTCTCCGGTATGTGACGTAAACGTATAATGAACCACCCTATGTAAGTTATGGTAACAAAGTCTAATTAAAACAGCGCTATATTGATAATTACTGATAATAATAATACTAGCAGTCATGATACGGTTGGTAGAGCAGCTCATTATATCCTTTGGTTGAACAAACAACCCAGAAAACACAGAAATATCTTGAAATCCTACCAAAAAAACACCGCAAAGCATGCATCTGTCAAATTGGCTATTACATAGATACGGTAATAAAAACAGAATCCAATTGATAAAAGTAATACTTATCATTATTACCAATCATTTCTTAGTAATGGGAGTACACAAACGTGAAAAGGGCATTTTGTTTGGAAATTCTATCTAAAGTGCAGTGCTCTATAGCACGGCCATACTTGTAAAGACATTATATCTAAAGTTCAGTGCCATATAGCACGGCCATACTTGTAAAGACATTCTATCTAAAGTTCAGTGCTCTATAGCACGGCCATACTTGTAAAGACATTCTATCTAACGTTCAGTGCTCTATAGCTCGGCCATACTTGTAAAGTCATTCTATCTAAAGTTCAGTGCATTATAGCACGGCCATACTTTTAAAGACATTCTATCTAAAGTTCAGTGCTCTATAGCTCGGCCATACGTGTAAAGACATTATATCTAAAGTTCAGTGCTCTATAGCACGGCCATACGTGTAAAGACATTCTATCTAAAGTTCAGTGCATTATAGCACGGCCATACTTTTAAAGACATTCTATCTAAAGTTCAGTGCTCTATAGCTCGGCCATACTTGTAAAGTCATTCTATCTAAAGTTCAGTGCATTATAGCACGGCCATACTTGTAAAGACATTATATATAAAGTTCAGTGCCATATAGCTCGGCCATACTTGTAAAGACATTATATCTAAAGTTCAGTGCTCTATATCACGGCCATACTTGTAAAGACATTATATCTAAATTTCAGTGCCATATAGCACGGCCATACTTGTAAAGACATTCTATCTAAAGTTCAGTGCATTATAGCACGGCCATACTTGTAAAGACATTCTATCTAAAGTTCAGTGCCATATAGCACGGCCATACTTGTAAAGACATTCTATCTAACGTTCAGTGCTCTATAGCTCGGCCATACTTGTAAAGTCATTCTATCTAAAGTTCAGTGCATTATAGCACGGCCATACTTTTAAAGACATTCTATCTAAAGTTCAGTGCTCTATAGCTCGGCCATACTTGTAAAGTCATTCTATCTAAAGTTCAGTGCTCTATAGCACGGCCATACTTGTAAAGACATTCTATCTAAAGTTCAGTGCTCTATAGCACGGCCATACTTGTAAAGACATTATATCTAAAGTTCAGTGCTCTATAGCACGGCCATACTTGTAAAGACATTCTATCTAAAGTTCAGTGCTCTATAGCACGGCCATACTTGTAAAGACATTATATCTAAAGTTCAGTGCTCTATAGCACGGCCATACTTGTAAAGACATTCTATCTAAAGTTCAGTGCTCTATAGCACGGCCATACTTGTAAAGACATTCTATCTAAAGTTCAGTGCTCTATAGCACGGCCATACTTGTAAAGACATTCTATCTAAAGTTCAGTGCTCTATAGCACGGCCATACTTGTAAAGACATTCTATCTAAAGTTCAGTGCTCTATAGCACGGCCATACTTGTAAAGACATTCTATCTAAAGTTCAGTGCTCTATAGCACGGCCATACTTGTAAAGACATTCTATCTAAAGTTCAGTGCTCTATAGCACGGCCATACTTGTAAAGACATTCTATCTAAAGTTCAGTGCTCTATAGCACGGCCATACTTGTAAAGACATTCTATCTAAAGTTCAGTGCTCTATAGCACGGCCATACTTGTAAAGACATTCTATCTAAAGTTCAGTGCTCTATAGCACGGCCATACTTGTAAAGACATTCTATCTAAAGTTCAGTGCTCTATAGCACGGCCATACTTGTAAAGACATTCTATCTAAAGTTCAGTGCTCTATAGCACGGCCATACTTGTAAAGACATTCTATCTAAAGTTCAGTGCTCTATAGCACGGCCATACTTGTAAAGACATTCTATCTAAAGTTCAGTGCTCTATAGCACGGCCATACGTGTAAAGACATTATATCTAAAGTTCAGTGCTCTATATCACGGCCATACTTGTAAAGACATTCTATCTAAAGTTCAGTGCTCTATAGCACGGCCATACTTGTAAAGATGCTTTCTACTTTCCAAGATTTCACATTTATTAATTCTAATAGTTTGAACATACATGGATGGGTTGCGGTGTCAATATGGTTTGAACAGTTTTTGACGCAGAAAAGAGGCTGATTTTTAGCAAAACGTCAACCTCAGTTGCCCAATTGTTAAGAAACGCTTTTGGATGAAATGGAATGTCATGTGCGTAAGGAGAATACAACTAACGTTGATTTAGAATAATTTTGAAAGAAAGAAAAGCATATATCTTTCCCCGATTGAACAACCACTAGAAATGAGAAATTTGCACTCTTCTATTGTCATCATTGGGTACGGGGGTTATCGAATTCACAGGTCCGTGTGCTATAACCCGTCTCTCGTTAGGGCCACAACATGTTATATCGTTTCCAAACTTACCCGGATGTCTGCCATTTAGTAAACGTAACCCGGGTTATTTAGAAATATTTAGAAGTCCTACATCAACTATATAATTTGTAAAACTAACTTCGTAGTCCTCCTTTGATATAACAATGAATACTATGTTCTGCCTCGTTGACCTACAGTTTAGATCTATAAGTTTGACCTTGTGAGGGTCACAGCCATATGGTCGCGGCGGTGATGACATTTACCTATAGTTTAGATCTATAAGTTTGACCTTGTGAGGGTCACAGCCATATTGTAGCGGCGGTGATGAGCTACATTGCAATTTCATCTTCAACTGCTTTAAAGTGCTTCTTAAAATTGCTAGCTTCTTGTGCACTACTCACACATCAGTTTTGAGACCAAATCAATTGCATGCGCCTGATAAATTGGTATCCATCTCCTTTTTGGAATTGGACAAGTTGCTTTGTCTATTATGAGCTCGCTGACAGTCTTTGACGTAGAGTTTTAATTACTTCCAAACGAGGTTCAAATCGTTCAATGGCTGTTAGTCTGTCCTTAATCTTCGACAGTTTTGCTGCAATCTTGTTTTATATTTATTTTGCTGTAGACGTGATTTCTGATGAAATTTGTTCAAAACAGAGTGACTATTAGTGAAAATGATTACGGTGTCAAATTTTGATGGTCTAGAATTTGCTATCAACACCGTTCAGGCTAGGTACGGTAACGTTACTACGCCCCTTTTAGCAGTCGAATCCGGTAACGTCTCAATCGGCCCTCAACGAAACTATGATTTATGATAAGCGTTTGCCCCGCATACTTTTAGCAAGAACCCGTCCAAAAGCTAGCTTCCGGGAACAAATAGAAATATCGCATTTGGCAAGTGAATGAGCCGTCTTCAGGTAGAAAACGTCGTCTTTCCTGACCATGAATTCTATCCAAAGCTCAATGCTCTAGAATAGAACATCCATGGTTACGCGTATTGTACAACGGCTTAGTATAGTACCAAAATGCTGCCAATGCAGTTCACCTTTCGAAGAGCCAACATTGCAAAGATTGCAAAACTTTCTCGCAAAATTGAACAGAATTTCCTCAGGGTCTCAAATTCGAATTGAGTAACAGGCAGTATTTTGTTCTAAAATCCCTTTACCTTCCAAGAATTTTCCGTGCGCAGAAGACAAATATTGAGAAATTTCCCGGAAAGTCATTTTAAGTGGTCAATCCTCCAAAACACTGAACTATTCTAATATCATGGTGCTAACATATAAAGCTTGCTAATCTCACAATTGCTTAAATTCTTTGACTGCATCAACGAAATATGACAAAAAGTTATTTGTTAGCACCAAAAACAGGTGTTATGTATACAAATACTAAAGGCATATATTATTTTCTATACAATTTCACACAAGTGAGGAAAGTAATGGGTTCTGCTTCAAGCCGAAGCTTGATGTTTCTATTTCAAATTTTCAAGATAAACGTTCAAAATTCAGGGTAGTCGTAACAACTGGAAACCCCGATATCAGTATAATATGACCGGGTGCTTTACAGTCCTCGGTAACGCCGGCATGGTATTTCATAAGGTAGCACTCTCAAGTCGGCATCAGATCCACGCTATCGCAAGAAGCGAATACACACATGGAGGTACGTCCTTAAATTATCTTTCCTGTTAGTACGAAGTTAAACCTTACAAAATCAAACCAATCTACAATGTTATCTAACCAAATATCTTCTAAGGAAATACCGTGTTTGCCTAGCTAGAACTAAATATAGAATCTTGCTCTTTGATTATAATTAAACAGGATGGAATGTAAGAAAATCGTTAATAGAAGATACTTCACTTGGCACAGTGTATTGTGACGTTACACTGGAGAATTGATTGTCAGGTTCCTGATGTATTACAGGACGAACCCTGTTTACTTAAACACATTTTTTTTTACAGTTTAATGTTTTATGGAAATATACGAAGCACAGAGGAGGCGTTTGTTGGCAGATATAACGGAGCCGTTACAAAAAAAATCTTACATGTTCTGCGATGTTTTGCACGCGACAGAGATTGGTGCTGGCAGTCATTTTGTATACTGTACCGTGACTGTGTTAATTTGTGTTTTGTCGCTCAGAAACGGAAGAAGTTGTCTTTGACTTCCGTTTTGTATATAAAAATCGATTATTACGTAATCATTGTGCTAACTAAAGCACGTGTAGATATGCTGGTTCGATAAACACTGTCTTTAGATTGTCAACTAGAGACAGCACGCCATTCTGTTTGATTTACTAATGTCAGTAGGCCTATAGGTATAATGTAAACATGTACATTGTATATATACAGACACGTTAGGTGTCCGATGTTGACGCCTTAGCTGGGGGTCCCGTACCCTGTATACCTGCTCCAGATCGATCAGCCCGTATACGTGACTTAATTAACGGAGGGGAATCCGGAGGCTGGTCCGGACGTTGATGGATCCCTGCCGGAAATCGGTTAATTCACTAGGATTACGAAGTCTACGTCGCCGGTTTGTTTATCTCATATAGATTTCTCTATCGTTAAGGCGTAGGAAAACACCAAATATAGACTTAATACTCATATGTGTTGTTCCTTGTCCGCAATAATTTATAAATCGAAGGTCTTGTCCTATCTTAAACCTTAATGTCTACCTGTAAATTGGTCTACCATGTCGAGACTTTGTCCACGTGATTGTATCATTTGAAATGTCACCAGTTCGGGAAGGTGATAAAATAAACACGTACTACTGACGGGTAACTTAAAGTAAGATTTCGATTATAGAATTAGACGAGGATCTCGATTAAGTATCTCCGTGTTAATCACACGATAGCATCACAGGGACATGAGAATTTGATGCAGCTACGTTTTAACCTAAACTGATGTATGCAGGGTTATATTAGGACGTTTAGGAGTTTTAAATCAACCTCTAATTACCCTGAACTCATCAGTTTATGTCTAAAGATAGATATATCGTAATAAATTCCCAGGTCCCTGTGCATGAAAACTGGCCCAGTCAAAAGTTGTCAATTCAGTGGTTCATTTATCAGGATAACTTGCCATTTGGATACAAATCTAGGTATCAAATTAATTTTAACTGATCACTAAGTCCTGTTTCGCTTATACGGAAAATCCATTAATACGGTATCTTCCTAAAACAAGGCTCAGTTATAAATAGCAGATGATAAACTACGTAAACAGCGGAGGAAATGTCATTAAAATGTACAACGTTTCCTGTTAAAAATCAGGGCATACATACACACTTTAAGTTCGTTGGTTCCGTCGCATGCAGTCTGATGACTGACCGTTTGTGTCACATATGATGAAGGCAGTGTCTTTGCAAGATTTTTAAAGTCGGACGACAATTTCTATTTTTGAGGAATTCAAGTTTTACATACGTTGAAACCAACATCGCCCAAAACTACAACATGTTAGTATTTTAGTCCTGATAACTCCGCTCGTGAGTAAACAAGTTGATAGAGTTATGCCCCTTTGGTAGAGGCTGTTACAGATATCGTAAAGTATGATCTGCCAAACAATTTTCTAGGCATGACCGGCTTTTAATTTTAATAAAAACACAAAATTGTATTATCGACATACTGTGTGTAGCGTTAACCATGTACATTCCATCTCCCGCTGGTAAATTGGATGTCATCTACTGAAATTGATTTTGTATACTGTATTAGCGTACACGGATCAGTGACTATTGATGTCTGGAGAGAGTTTCAATATGTTTGCCTTTTATAAACCGACACGACATATAGCAACGTTCCATGTATCTAGGATTATTGTTGATGGTACAGGCGTGTATGTTCGCGCCCCGGTCGGACAGAACACACACTAATATCCTGTGATCACTATACTGAATGAACGGCCCGTAAATATAACGGGGTAACAACATCAATATGTAAAGGTATAGCTGATTCAAAGCTACAACTGCTATCCAATGTACGCTTTTATCTGTGGTCCCTTGAGGCACACTTCCAACTCTTACTGACGGCGGTAGTATTACAACTCTTACTGACGGCGGTAGTATTACAACTCTTACTGACGGCGGTAGTATTACAACTCTTACTGGCCGCGGCGGTAGTATTACAACTCTTACTGACTTTTTATATTAGAAATCAATCATTCCAAACGGAAATTGGAAAATATTTTCAAACACCTGTCTATAATCGGGACTCTACAAAGCAATCTTTTTGTATTGCATAAGTTATTGTGGTACATTTTATCAGTTTGCCCTGGCTGTTCTTTGTGGATAGGTAAATAAAGATACGCACCATGCCATTACAAATTAGCGCCCACGTGTAAGTATTTGATTTGGTTTAACATACTAGATCGTAGTAATTGGTTAACAATATGAGGTCCTAACCATTGGTTAGCAATAGCGACTTCTAGTTTGCAATACTGTGTTGTAACATTTGACTAACAATACTGTGTTTGTAACCTTTGACTAACAATACTGTGTTGTAACCTTTGACTACAATACTGTGTTGTAACATTTGACTAACAATACTGTGTTTGTAACCTTTGACTAACAATACTGTGTTGTAACATTTCACTACAATACTGTGTTGTAATATTTGACTAACAATACTGTGTTGTAACCTTTGACGACAATACTGAGTTGTAACCTTTGACTAACAATACTATGTTGTAACCTTTGACTAACAATACTGTGTTATAACCTTTGACTACAATACTGTGTTGTAACATTTGACTAACAATACTGTGTTGTAACCTTTGACTAAAAGTATTTGATTTGGTTTAACATACTAGATCGTAGTAATTGGTTAACAATATGAGGCCCTAACCATTGGTTAGCAATAGCGACTTCTAGTTTGCAATACTGTGTTGTAACATTTGACTAACAATACTGTGTTTGTAACCTTTGACTAACAATACTGTGTTGTAACATTTCACTAACAATACTGTGTTGTAACCTTTGACTACACTACTGTGTGGTAACCTTTGACTAACAATACTGTGTTGTAACCTGTGTTGTAACCTTTGACTAACAATACTGTGTCGTAACCTTTGACTACAATACTGTGTTGTAACATTTGACTACAATACTGTGTGGTAACCTTTGACTAACAATTCTGTGTTGTAACATTTGACTAACAATACTGTGTTGTAACATTTGACTACAATACTGTGTTGTAACCTTTGACTACAATACTGTGTGGTAACCTTTGACTAACAATTCTGTGTTGTAACATTTGACTAACAATACTGTGTTTGTAACCTTTGACTAACAATACTGTGTTGTAATCTTTGACTAACAATACTGTGGTGTAACCTTTGACTAACAATGCTGTGTTGTAACCTTAGACTAACAATACTGTGTTGTAACCTTTGACTAACAATTCTGTGTTGTAACCTTTGACTAACAATACTGTGTTTAAACCTTTGACTAAAAATGCTGTGTTGTAACCTTTGACTAACAATACTGTGTCGTAACCTTTGACTACAATACTGTGTTGTAACATTTGACTACAATACTGTGTTGTAACCTTTGACTAATAATACTGTGTTGTAACCTTTGACTAACAATACTGGTTTGTAACCTTTGACTAACAATACTGTGTTGTAATCTTTGACTAACAATACTGTGTTGTAACATTTGACTACAATACTGTGTGGTAACCTTTGACTAACAATACTGTGTTGTAACATTTCACTAACAATACTGTGTTGTAACCTTTGACTAACAATTCTGTGTTGTAACCTTTGACTAACAATACTGTGTTATAACCTTTGACTACAATACTGTGTTGTAACATTTGAATTGGTTAACAATATGAGGTCCTAACCATTGGTTAGCAATAGCGACTTCTAGTTTGCAATACTGTGTTGTAACATTTGACTAACAATACTGTGTTTGTAACCTTTGACTAACAATACTGTGTTGTAATCTTTGACTAACAATACTGTGTTGTAACCCTTTGACTAACAATACTGTGTTGTAACATTTGACTACAATACTGTGTTGTAACCTTTGACGAACAATACTGTGTTGAAACATTTGACTACAATACTTTGTTGTAACCTTTGACTAACAATACTGTGTTGTGACATTTCACTACAATACTGTGTTGTAATCTTTGACTAACAATACTGTGTTGTAACCTTTGACTCACAATACTGTGTTGTAACCTTTGACTAACAATGCTGTGTTGTAACCTTAGACTAACAATACTGTGTTGTAACCTTTGACTAAAAGTATTTGATTTGGTTTAACATACTAGATCGTAGTAATTGGTTAACAATATGAGGCCCTAACCATTGGTTAGCAATAGCGACTTCTAGTTTGCAATGCTGTGTTGTAACATTTGACTAACAATACTGTGTTTGTAACCTTTGACTAACAATACTGTGTTGTAATCTTTGACTAACAATACTGTGTTGTAACATTTGACTACAATACTGTGTTGTAACCTTTGACTAATAATACTGTGTTGTAACCTTTGACTAACAATACTATGTTGTAACCTTTGACTAACAATACTGTGTTGTGACATTTCACTACAATACTGTGTTGTAATCTTTGACTAACAATACTGTGGTGTAACCTTTGACTAACAATGCTGTGTTGTAACCTTAGACTAACAATACTGTGTTGTAACCTTTGACTAAAAGTATTTGATTTGGTTTAACATACTAGATCGTAGTAATTGGTTAACAATATGAGGCCCTAACCATTGGTTAGCAATAGCGACTTCTAGTTTGCAATGCTGTGTTGTAACATTTGACTAACAATACTGTGTTTTAACCTTTGACTAACAATATTGTGTTGTAACCTTTGACTAACAATATTGTGTTGTAACCTTTGACTAACAATACTGTGTTTTAACCTTTGACTAACAATATTGTGTTGTAACCTTTGACTACAATACTGTGTTGTAACATTTGAATTGGTTAACAATATGAGGTCCTAACCATTGGTTAGCAATAGCGACTTCTAGCTTGCAATACTGTGTTGTAACATTTGACTAACAATACTGTGTTGTAACATTTGACTACAATACTGTGTTGTAACCTTTGACGAACAATACTGTGTTGAAACATTTGACTACAATACTTTGTTGTAACCTTTGACTAACAATACTGTGTTGTAACATTTCACTAACAATACTGTGTTGTAACCTTTGACTACAATACTGTGTGGTAACCTTTGACTAACAATTCTGTGTTGTAACATTTGACTAACAATACTGTGTTGTAACCTTTGACTCACAATACTGTGTTGTAACCTTTGACTAACAATACTGTGTTGTAACATTTCACTACAATACTGTGTTGTAATCTTTGACTAACAATACTGTGTTGTAACCTTTGACTACACTACTGTGTGGTAACCTTTGACTAACAATACTGTGTTGTAACCTTTGACTAACAATACTGTGTTGTAACCTTTGACTAACAATACTGTGTTGTAACCTTTGACTAACAATACTGTGTTGTAACCTTTGACTAACAATACTGTGTTGTAACCTTTGACTAACAATACTGTGTTGTAACCTTTGACTAACAATACTGTGTTGTAACCTTTGACTAACAATACTGTGTTGTAACCTTTGACTAACAATACTGTGTTGTAACCTTTGACTAACAATACTGTGTTGTAACCTTTGACTAACAATACTGTGTTGTAACCTTTGACTAACAATACTGTGTTGTAACCTTTGACTAACAATACTGTGTTGTAACCTTTGACTAACAATACTGTGTTGTAACCTTTGACTAACAATACTGTGTTGTAACCTTTGACTAACAATACTGTGTTGTAACCTTTGACTAACAATACTGTGTTGTAACCTTTGACTAACAATACTGTGTTGTAACCTTTGACTAACAATACTGTGTTGTAACCTTTGACTAACAATACTGTGTTGTAACCTTTGACTAACAATACTGTGTTGTAACCTTTGACTAACAATACTGTGTTGTAACCTTTGACTAACAATACTGTGTTGTAACCTTTGACTAACAATACTGTGTTGTAACCTTTGACTAACAATACTGTGTTGTAACCTTTGACTAACAATACTGTGTTGTAACCTTTGACTAACAATACTGTGTTGTAACCTTTGACTAACAATACTGTGTTGTAACCTTTGACTAACAATACTGTGTTGTAACCTTTGACTAACAATACTGTGTTGTAACCTTTGACTAACAATACTGTGTTGTAACCTTTGACTAACAATACTGTGTTGTAACCTTTGACTAACAATACTGTGTTGTAACCTTTGACTAACAATACTGTGTTGTAACCTTTGACTAACAATACTGTGTTGTAACCTTTGACTAACAATACTGTGTTGTAACCTTTGACTAACAATACTGTGTTGTAACCTTTGACTAACAATACTGTGTTGTAACCTTTGACTAACAATACTGTGTTGTAACCTTTGACTAACAATACTGTGTTGTAACCTTTGACTAACAATACTGTGTTGTAACCTTTGACTAACAATACTGTGTTGTAACCTTTGACTAACAATACTGTGTTGTAACCTTTGACTAACAATACTGTGTTGTAACCTTTGACTAACAATACTGTGTTGTAACCTTTGACTAACAATACTGTGTTGTAACCTTTGACTAACAATACTGTGTTGTAACCTTTGACTAACAATACTGTGTTGTAACCTTTGACTAACAATACTGTGTTGTAACCTTTGACTAACAATACTGTGTTGTAACCTTTGACTAACAATACTGTGTTGTAACCTTTGACTAACAATACTGTGTTGTAACCTTTGACTAACAATACTGTGTTGTAACCTTTGACTAACAATACTGTGTTGTAACCTTTGACTAACAATACTGTGTTGTAACCTTTGACTAACAATACTGTGTTGTAACCTTTGACTAACAATACTGTGTTGTAACCTTTGACTAACAATACTGTGTTGTAACCTGCTCAATGCTTTGTTATAAACCTTGATTGCAGCACTTAGTTATATTTTTTGTTGAACGATGACGAGTTTTCAAACTCTTAGTTTGAAATATTGAACTTTAACCATTTATGAACCAGAGTTGGTCGTAAATCTTTGGTTGCTAGTAGTAATTTTGACCTATAGCCATTTAACAACGGCTAATTTTAACTCTAAGTTTACAATACTAAGATGTAAACTTTGCCTTACAAGACTTGGTGGTAAACCTAAGTTAGCAATACCGAGTTTTAACCCTCGGTTAACCAGACTGGGTCGTGAACCTTCGGGTTACCAATACCGAATTGCAGACCTTGGTATGTAATACTGAGTGGTAAACCTTAGGGTTACCAATACCGAATCGTATACCTTGGTAGGTAGTACTGGGTGGTAAACCTTAGGGTTACCAATACCGAATCGTATACCTTGGTAGGTAGTACTGGGTGGTAAACCTTAGGGTTACCAATACCGAATCGTATACCTTGGTAGGTAGTACTGGGTGGTAAACCTTAGGGTTACCAATACCGAATCGTATACCTTGGTAGGTAGTACTGGGTGGTAAACCTTAGGGTTACCAATACCGAATCGTATACCTTGGTAGGTAGTACTGGGTGGTAAACCTTAGGGTTACCAATACCGAATCGTATACCTTGGTAGGTAGTACTGGGTGGTAAACCTTAGGGTTACCAATACCGAATCGTATACCTTGGTAGGTAGTACTGGGTGGTAAACCTTAGGGTTACCAATACCGAATCGTATACCTTGGTAGGTAGTACTGGGTGGTAAACCTTAGGGTTACCAATACCGAATCGTATACCTTGGTAGGTAGTACTGGGTGGTAAACCTTAGGGTTACCAATACCGAATCGTATACCTTGGTAGGTAGTACTGGGTGGTAAACCTTAGGGTTACCAATACCGAATCGTATACCTTGGTAGGTAGTACTGGGTGGTAAACCTTAGGGTTACCAATACCGAATCGTATACCTTGGTAGGTAGTACTGGGTGGTAAACCTTAGGGTTACCAATACCGAATCGTATACCTTGGTAGGTAGTACTGGGTGGTAAACCTTAGGGTTACCAATACCGAATCGTATACCTTGGTAGGTAGTACTGGGTGGTAAACCTTAGGGTTACCAATACCGAATCGTATACCTTGGTAGGTAGTACTGGGTGGTAAACCTTAGGGTTACCAATACCGAATCGTATACCTTGGTAGGTAGTACTGGGTGGTAAACCTTAGGGTTACCAATACCGAATCGTATACCTTGGTAGGTAGTACTGGGTGGTAAACCTTAGGGTTACCAATACCGAATCGTATACCTTGGTAGGTAGTACTGGGTGGTAAACCTTAGGGTTACCAATACCGAATTGTAGACCTTGGTAGGTAGTACTGGGGGGTAAACCTACGGGTTACCAATACCGAATCGTAGACCGTGGTAGGTAGTACTAGGTGATAAACCTTGGTTAGCAGTACTGAGTTGTATTCCTTGGATTGACAAGACTTGTTGGTAAACCATGGTTAGCAATACTTTTTGTAGCCATTACATAAGAATAATAGGTTGAACACGTTGGTTAGCAATACGGGTTCAAGAACCTTGCTTACAACACTGATCGGAACTCTTGTGTAGCAAACCTTGGTCGTAACCATGGCTTTGTAATACTCGATCGTAACTCGTGGTTAGAACCCTAAGATGCATAGGGGCTCACGGTGTTGATATAACAGTTTGAGGAACAGCATATCTGGAATTATTAAACTAAAATATTATCCTGAGAGTATAAGCTTTGAACATTTTCAGTATGTAAGGGTACTTTTTATCTTTGAAATCAATCATCCCGAAAGGAAATTGGAAAGTATTTTCAAATACCATTCTATAATCGGGACTCTACAAAGCGATCTTTTTGTATTGTATTAGTAATTGCACATTTCCTCATTTCTGTCCTTGCCGTTAGGATTGTGGGGAGACAAGTCAAGGTACGAACCAGTACAAATTGGCTCCCACGTGCAACCGCAGATTTGGTTTAAAATACTATAGTGTAGTAATTGTTTACACACATGGTCTTGTCTCCGAGGTAAGTATCAGCGGTGAAGAAAACGTATTCAAAGACGTTAACAATTTTCTAATGCAATGACTACGTCTTCGGCAGTATGTTTCAGTGAGGTAGCACTATAAAATCGACATCAGTTCCGCGCTATCACACGGAGACAAACACGAACATATCGCAGCCTCCCAAAATACACACACATACACTACACGCATGCATCTTGCACACAGGGGAGGCCGTCCTTAAATGACCTTATCTGTTGATAGGACGTTAAACAAAATCAAACAAACAAACAAACAAACATGTTCCCTCTGATGGCAAAATAAAGCCTTTTCCTGTGAGTACGACCTGATTTGTACAGGAAATAGAATGATAACATAACAGGTAACGAAAGAAGTCAGACATGACTTTGCCAGAATGTGTATGAACTTTAGAACAAATATAACGGTATATACACATGACGGTTATTGTAATGATAGGTAACTGTGTACCATTGTATTGGTATATGTGATTACAAACGCCACGTGTATAAGGTCATGAAGATTATTCAGAATCTAATTTCACGATAGTCACAAACAAAAACTAGAATTAGAATAAACTAGGCCGTGATCAATACAGTGACATATAGAGCATGTCCACATATACATTCCATATATATCTGTATACAAACAAGTACCTTATACTTACCTGTATTAGATATACAAACAAGTACCTTATACTTACCTGTATTAGATATACAAACAAGTACCTTATACTTACCTGTATTAGATATACAAACAAGTACCTTATACTTACCTGTATTAGATATACAAACAAGTACCTTATACTTACCTGTATTAGATATACAAACAAGTACCTTATACTTACCTGTATTAGATATACAAACAAGTACCTTATACTTACCTGTATTAGATATACAAACAAGTACCTTATACTTACCTGTATTAGATATACAAACAAGTACCTTATACTTACCTGTATTAGATATACAAACAAGTACCTTATACTTACCTGTATTAGATATACAAACAAGTACCTTATACTTACCTGTATTAGATATACAAACAAGTACCTTATACTTACCTGTATTATATATACAAACAAGTACCTATGATTTGATTACATGTTCTATATATACAAATTAAACAACTACCTATATTACATTATATATATACATGCATGATATTTACAATCAACAACCNATTGAAATCAAAGGAGGGGCCATTTTGACCCCCCCCCCCCCCCCCCCCCCCCTTTAAAAAAGTAAAAATAAAAAACTATCGTAATCTGCTAATATTATCAGTATTGATTATGTCAATTTATCATATTCATTAATTAAACACATAAACACCCTGACACTTTAACAATAAAATATACATGCTTCAAGTCAGGAACCGTTACATTAGTGCATTTCACAATTATTTTATGTTTTTTAGCAAAAAAAAGGTCCAAAATATTTCATTCTACGCCCCCCTGTTTCAAATATCATATAAACGCCCCTGCAACATGTATTATATACAGTGTATACCTGTATTATGTTTACAAGCAACATCCTGTATTACATGTAACTGTGTTATGTTTACAAACAAGTACATCTATTACAGGCTGTAAATGTACCTGTAATAGTTTAACAAACAAGTACCTGTAGTATATGTACCTGTACAATATCACGTGATCGGGATGCTGATACGGTCCCTCCCCCTATACCGACAAGTTTGATACACTCACCATACCATATCCGCTCTCTCATGTCATAAGTAGGCATTTTGGTCGAGTTCTCACGGTCAATCCGGTTCTTACGGTAACACCGATTCTCTCGGACAAACCGATTCTCACGGTAACACCGGTTCCCACAGGTATACCGGTTCTCAAGGTCACAACCGCTTTTCACAGTTACACCGGTTCTCACAAATCTAAACGGATTCTAATCAATGTACATTTCTCACATACACATATATATTTGTTGACGTTCAGGTGTTCACGCTCAGCTGGAAACCCACAGGTGTACACACGCGTACAGTGTTCTGGTTCAGCAGGTGCGACGATACCTGTCCGAACTGTTGAAATGTTTATATGACAGGTAGGTAACTAACTTACTTCCCCGGTTGTCGAGTAAACCCTTCGTATTATATGAGATCTATCAACTTTACAAAGCCAGTAGATCAGGCTTAGCCAGTAAGGTGTATCGATTGATCGAACTATTCTAGGGCGCCATACATCAGCATCATTACTGGAACCTGTCTCAGGTAGTTAGTTGACAAACATGACACTTATTATATCTACACCTGAGCCAGCATCTTTGTATGTATGTTTAAAAGCTAGAATTCTGACACGCAGCAGACATGTTACATTATTGATGATGAAAGGTTCCACCTGCCGGATTTTACATTTTATTGTATTTTCAGTATCGTCACCGACTTGTATTTTTTTACGTGAGCAGCCTCCGCCAATCATATTCAAGGTTTGTTTATAACGTGCGGTAGTGCATACCGACTGCAGTTCCACTGATAACATTATTGATTACATTAACATCCGTTTGAGTTATGAGTCTTATCTTGGAACTATTTTTTTCAGTATTCTAGTTCTATTTGAACCCTAACAATTCGTTTTATCAGGTACAAATGGGTTTCTGATAGTGCAGTGACACTACGAACCGGTATTTCATTTATTGGCTAAATCAGCACGTTACGGAGTAGTTTTGGCCATTAATTAGAAGGACGAACCTTATGATACAAATAAAGTCGTGCTATCCTTGTCTGGGATTATCTAGGGCTCAGTGTGGTCTCCCATGCTTGGATTACACGTTTAATGATAATTTAAGATTGCACAGTTCACTTGTTTTATTGTCTGACTGGTTCGTTGACATCTCCCTGGTGCAGATACACCTGAACAACACCTGTATAACATACCTACGTAATACACCTGTACAACATAATATACCTATACAGCACCCCTGTACTGATGCAGAGCGTGTATACGAAATCTATACATATTCTTATATTGCTTTCAATTGTAGAATATTTGCAATAAAGCGTTCTACTATACCAGATATGTACACACATGTGAATCCTGTAACTGGCACGTACCGTTATTAGAATATAGACATGGTGCTACGTACATTCAAGATGGAATGTGGATTCTTTGTAGAGTTGTGTCCCCTGGTTATCGCCTCGCTGACAGATTGCCAGTCAGCTGCGCTAAGATAGATGATTATGTCCATCATTTACCCGTCAATAGATACAGAGAATGTCCTATTGTAATGAAAACCGTGTCACGTAACCGTTTTTAACACTTTAAAAACAATAGAACGGAGATGCCTGTATTACAATGAAACATTCGGCTCTTCCTTCGACAGTTAGATTTACGGAACTTATTACAAGGATTGTATTACTTTTATTTGGTTAAACATCATATGGACATGTCTCTTTGTGGGTAATGTATGCGTGCATGTGCGCACGTGTGCTGGAGGCTGGGTGTGTTGATGTAATTGCCTTCTAGCCATAGCGCGGATCTGATGCCGACTTTAGAGTGCTACCACCCTTAAATCACCCAGTCACTCTGAACTGACAACAGCTGAACTAAATGGGCAATAACAACTAGTATTTTAAAGACTTTGGCACGTCCCGGCCTGGGGACATCTAATCCATTGCCTTCTCCATTTTGACAAACGTTCAACACAAAGGTTGTTAGGCCGTTCTGCAATTCTGCAGGGGGTTCCCACATAAGTCGCCTCTTACAACATGTGGTGGGTAAAAACAGGTATATTCCTTTCTCAATGAGTTTTATTGAGCTGTTTGCCAATCCGATTAATATAGAATGCATTGCAGCCTAGGGAAAACTAGAAAATGTCTGTAANCCCCCCCCCCCCCCCCCCCCTCCATTTTATGGCGGGGGCATACAAATTAATATATGCGTGGTGATCCAGGAGATTCCTTCAGATGCAGATCCCGACTGATGTCCCTTCAGAACAGATCCGGAGGTTGCCTGCAGATTCGTGCTAGAGTTGTGATGTTTCAGTAAGTGGCCCGTTGATGGCCTCACCTGTCCACTGGGTAGCCTCGCCTGTCCCCTGGGTAGCCTCGCCTGTCCCCTGGGTAGCCTCGCCTGGCCCCTGGATAGCCTCATCATCAGTGAATATAACGGTCGTCACACGGCCTTTGATTATATAGTCACGTGCGAGACTAAACCCTTTATAGATTGTGACGTAATATACATGTTCTTCAATTACAATATATAATCACATAACTATTAAAACACTAAGTTTTTGTCTCGATACACCTCACAAGAATCAATTACAAGTCCCCTGGCTTTATTATGTTACACGTTTAAACATATATTACTGTCAGTACAATAAAGCTTAAAGTAATTTCCAAGATAATTACATTTAGCAATGTACCTTAATACTAATTACCGGTTTTATAATCAATACTGAATAAGTTCTCTCCTCTCTTATCCTGGAGTCGCACACAATAAAAGCTGGACAAATCTGTGACGATTGTAATAAGGTTTCAACTGTTACCAGAATCTCAGACTAACGAAACGTTTCTCATGAAAATTTTATAAAAAATGTTCGAGAAGTTTGTGTTCTACAAAGTCATTAAATGCTACAGGGCGAACGGCCAAATGTCCAGGAGGTAGGCGTCTGATTGAAGTAGGTGTTCCTCATGAAAAGTTAATATACACAGTAATGGTGTTCGCAGCAGAACAAAATCAATGCATTGAAGCTAAGCATTAGTACTGGTGCAACCTGAGCTATCGGAAATACTCCATTATTTCTGGAAATGAATTATTTTGCATGACAAGACACTTTGGCATACCGGAGGATCTACGTCACAAGAGTGTCTGTTTGAGGATTTGTCTCATTTCGACATATATACCGGATGTTTCAGATATAAAGTATAATATGGAACTCATTGATAAAAACACATTTGCCATTTTAATGATCAATGGTCAGATGACAGACGGTTTTGGGGTACATTTACTGTATAAACAATATCTGCCCACGATTTCCTCAAAGAAGACCTTAAGCAATTGAAACGGTTCCCATTGAACATTAATCTGATTAAAATAGTATCCTACATTCACTATGTACCACGTTAGGCAATACTGTATTACATAGTGGATGTAGGATGTAATTTTAATCAGATTGATTGCATATGAAATTGTTTTAACCAAGTAAATTGCGTGGAATGGGCTAAACACTTTTTCAACAAGTGCAAAGAATGAAAACAGGGTAAAACTGTTGACTCACGTGTTGAAAAAATATATCTGAACTTCATCAAGAATATATTTCATTTTCAAACGACCAACATTTAAAATGACGCTGCATCTGGCAATTTGATTGTGACATCCCCGTGAAATCACAATGTACGTCTTTTCTGTACTGCCAAATATGTTTCCCTGCTATCTAAAAATTAAAAGTTCATTCCAATTGTCCAGTTTGACCGGGAGAAACGAGGCCTAGAAAGAGGTTCGAGTGCAACACGGTGACGCCAAAACCCATTACTTCCAATCAGCTGAAACTCCGAAATCTGGAATTTTCTACAGTTAATGACAGATGCCTATCATATGTCGGTTAAACCGGAAAAAAGTATTTTCATGAGTTCATAGCACGTGTGAAAGTATCAAAAGAATGTGACTTAAAAATGAATTATATAGGATTTCTAATAATCCATGAAATGTAAGTTTGTATCGGGGTATTTAATAGGAAGTCATAATCACACGTCACCTTTTTATTGGGATGGAGAGTAGGTTTAACGTTATAACTCTAGAATAGGATTATGTTATAAAGGTGTATCGTTAGTACAGAGAAATATACAGGAAAGCTGATGTTGTCATTACAGTGACGTACATCAGGGACGTGAGCTAAGAATGAACTCATATATGTACATTGGACACAAAAAACTAGGAGATTCAGTGTACTCAGGTAAGCTACTGTAGATGTGTACATGTGCCGGTGCTCTGATTGTTATTGGTCCGTATTTCCAGAGGCTCGTTTAAAGTGCTAATTCATGCCTCTAGTATACCACATCATAGGAACCGCAGTATCCTTACAATAGCATATTATGGTACTCAATTTTAGACCGACCTGGCGAAGTTAAGCAACAAGGGGAAATTGTGGCGGTAACAGCCGGCTTGATGTTGCGTCTATTACACTCGTACACGAGCAGGAAGTTAACTTCATACATGCTTAAGTGTATTTTCATTGGCGGTTGTAAGTACAATACAATATAGATGGAAGATACAATAACAAAAATAGACATGTTTCCTACATAAGACATCTTTATAGTCTGTGTTATGACAGGATATTATACATCATGCATATAGAAACGCTATGTATTTTATCTCGCATGTTAATCAAATCACATTTCTAGGTGCGAAAGCCTTATCTTCGCTTGTGGTTTTCGTAAGATGACAGACGGTTTTGGGGTACATTTACTGTATAAACAATATCTGCCCACGATTTCCTCAAAGAAGACCTTAAGCAATTGAAACGGTTCCCATTGAACATTAATCTGATTAAAATAGTATCCTACATTCACTATGTACCACGTTAGGCAATACTGTATTACATAGTGGATGTAGGATGTAATTTTAATCAGATTGATTGCATATGAAATTGTTTTAACCAAGTAAATTGCGTGGAATGGGCTAAACACTTTTTCAACAAGTGCAAAGAATGAAAACAGGGTAAAACTGTTGACTCACGTGTTGAAAAAATATATCTGAACTTCATCAAGAATATATTTCATTTTCAAACGACCAACATTTAAAATGACGCTGCATCTGGCAATTTGATTGTGACATCCCCGTGAAATCACAATGTACGTCTTTTCTGTACTGCCAAATATGTTTCCCTGCTATCCAAAAATTAAAAGTCCATTCCAATTGTCCAGTTTGACCGGGAGAAACGAGGCCTAGAAAGAGGTTCGAGTGCAACACGGTGACGCCAAAACCCATTACTTCCAATCAGCTGAAACTCCGAAATCTGGAATTTTCTACAGTTAATGACAGATGCCTATCATATGTCGGTTAAACCAGAAAAAAAGTATTTTCATGAGTTCATAGCACGTGTGAAAGTATCAAAAGAATGTGACTTAATTGAATTATATAGGATTTCTAATAATCCATGAAATGTAAGTTTGTATCGGGGTATTTAATAGGAAGTCATAATCACACGTCACCTTTTTATTGGGACGGAGAGTAGGTTTAACGTTATAACTCTAGAATAGGATTATATGTTATAAAGGTGTATCGTTAGTACAGAGAAATATACAGGAAATCTGATGTTGTCATTACAGTGACGTACATCAGGGACGTGAGCTAAGAATGAACTCATATATGTACATTGGACACAAAAAAACTAGGAGATTCAGTGTACTCAGGTAATTAAGCTACTGTAGATGTGTACATGTACCGGTGCTCTGATTGTTATTGGTCCGTATTTCCAGAAGCTCATTTAAAGTGCTAATTCATGCCTCTAGTATACCACATCATAGGAACCGCAGTATCCTTACAATAGCATATTATGGTACTCAATTTTAGACCGACCTGGCGAAGTTAAGCAACAAGGGGAAATTGTGGTGGTAACAGCCGGCTTAATGTTGCGTCTATTACACTCGTACACGAGCAGGAAGTTAACTTCATACATGCTTAAGTGTATTTTTATTGGCGGTTGTAAGTACAATACAATATAGATGGAAGATACAATATCAAAAATAGACATGTTTTCCTACATAAGACATTTTTATAGTCTGTGTTATGACAGGATATTATACATCATGCATATAGAAACGCTATGTATTTTATCTCGCATGTTAATCAAATCACATTTCTAGGTGCGAAAGCCTTATCTTCGCTTGTGGTTTTCGTAAAACGAAATACCTTGTTTTCTCACGTGATGTTCTTTTGACCAATAGTCAAACATGACGAATCATTTCTTTTCAAAGGGGATATGACATTAATGTTTTCTTTATAACAGGATATGTTTACACCCAACATAATGCTTCACAAATACACAGTTCGGGGCCAGCATTATTACACAGTATCATGACTGTTTATCATCGACGACCATCGTAAGCTAGTCCCATGGGACCTCGGCGCTGTGCACGTGTTACTAACAGTAAATGACGGCCACTTATGGTACAATTAGATTGTTGATTTCCGTTGTTATAGAGCAATACTACCGAAAACGACCCTACACGGACCAGGCATACAAACCATAACAATCCGTGAATTTATACCACCGCCCATATCAATTATTTAGAAAACCTGTGCTAAGATTGGTCATTGAAGTCACTCGGAATAGAGTCTTGTTTTGGGACGAGTTGTACAAATGCAAAACATCAAGAAAACTTCTATGAAGTATGGTCAACTTACCGTTATTCAAAATACCGACATTTTGTCTACATGAAGACGTGTCTCCGGTGCTACATTGTGTAAGACTTAAGTTTGTCTTAAAATGCAGCGGCAATGACTTTTGTTATTTATAGTTCACCCTTTGAAAATTTTCCAAAAATCTACTCACTTTAACGAAATACGTAAATGAAATAACAGAGCTCTAGACAAAGTTCTATAACTCCAGTGTGATATATGACAATCCTACACGGTATAACTGACGGAGTGTGCACACGTGTTTGATGGGAACAGCTGGAGAACAGAATGTATACACCGTCTGTATGTCTTAACACCGATAAAAATAAACAATATGGATTCAAATATTATAAGTATAAGAGTGATAATATTTGACGTAGATCGGTATATTATCGAGTACTCACCGTACCACAGTCGAGTACGAGGCATTTTTATCCGGAAGATTCAATATTCCTTCTTCTATATAAACTCCATCCTTCTGTCGCTCCGTCGTTACGTGTCTTTTACATGTATATATATATATTTATAGATGTATAGATTCGGATGCTGGGCTGGCTGCGTCCATTCTCGCCGTGTTGTGAGGATACGTTAAATGTCAACAACACCGTATTTGTCACAGCTCTTTAGTTCGCGCGTTACAACCAGACATAAGTTATGTTTTATCCCTCTCCACATCAACATATACACAATAGTTACAACAATTGGTGAGGAATGTTCGCGAGGTTACATCCGTTATTGCGGTGCATTATATATGGAGTGTATTACTCAGAGGTCGTCTCCTCATATCCAATCGTTACTGGTATTTGCACAGCATTTGCAATTCACATCAAATATACACTCACAATTAGTATCCCGTGAACCCCCTTATTGTCATGGATAATTGGCAATGTACCGTTTTGTTTGATCTCCGGAACCTGGTGAAATGACGTGTGAGCTTTTGTACCTCTTACTGTACTAGATAAACACATGCATTTTATCCGATTGTCTATGTACGACTTCCTGTAGTCCGGACTGCGCGTGGTTTACCTACAACATAACCGATGACCAAACAGTTATAATGTTCCGTCATTCATGAATGGGACATCAATACAGCGTGTTACGTGTGACACAGACCTATAGCTGTGTACTATTACCAGTTCAGCGTTTGAAATACCAGACAAGCGGTGTGCAAATTGATGCACTATGAAGTTATGTTTAGCACCATGAAGAACTTGGCGAACAATTACAGGAACACGTCCAGAAATGTCTAAAACATACAACCGAGACACATATCTCCATTACGTGTATATAGTAGGGTATGTGTGTGTCGGCACACAATGTACTTATATTATATATAGATAGTACTTATGTGTATTAGCAGTAGGTCTTTTTGTGGTCACACCCTTGAATGGGCCTTGGGCGAGTCGCGTGACTTGGTCAGGAGATCATTAAATGTTACACTAACGTGCTACATTAGTTGATTGTCCAGACTATTGTCATGACAAAGGCATGAATTCCACACTTTCTAAATCTGACGTAATATTGTACGTCTATACATGTAGAATTACCCTTATAGATACTAGTCATTTACAATGAGAACCAGGATGTTTTGTATTGTAACACAAGGCTGAGAACCCTTAATGTTGTCACCCAGTGATCATTGCTCCAATACAATCACCAACATCACCCAGTGATCATTGTTCTAATACAATCACCAACATCAACCAGTGATCATTGCTCCAATACAATCACCGACATCGCCCAGTGATCATTGATCCGATACAATCACCAACATCACCCAGTGATCATTGCTCCGATACAATCACCAACATCACCCAGTGATCATTGCTCCAATACAATCACCGACATCACCCAGTGATCATTGCTCCGATACAATCCCCAACATCACCCCGTGATCATTGCTCCAATACAATGACCAACATCACCCAGTGATCATTGCTCCAATACAATCACCGACATCGCCCAGTGATCATTGATCCGATACAATCAGCAACATCACCCAGTGATCATTGCTCCGATACAATCCCCAACATCACCCCGTGATCATTGCTCCAATACAATCACCAACATCACCCCGTGATCATTGCTCCAATACAATCACCAACATCACCCAGTGATAATTGCTCCGATACAATCACCAACATCACCCAGTGATCATTGCTTCAATACAATCACCAACATCACCCAGTGATCATTGTTCCAATACAATCACCAACATCGCCCAGTGATCATTGCATCAACATGATCTAACTGTCTTTGCTTCAATACAAACATCAACATGATTCGAATATCTTTGCTTCAATGCAAACATCAACATGATCTAACTGTCTTTGCTTCAATACAAACATCAACAGGACCGAATTATCGTCGCTCGGAAAGAAACATCAACATGACCCTGGGTATATTTACCTTTGTACGTATCCCATCATTTTCAATGGAAACAAAGATTTCCAAAGGAAATAGATTCCACAAGAGGAAGTTTTGTGAATATAAAGAAACACTTTGACTTTGGTTCATGAATGTTTGAATGAGATGAGACACCATATAGTCGAACAATGTTTAGCTGTTCAAATCGGACTTGCAATCAGTTAACCTCTGACCCAAAGTTGTGACCTTAAACTTATGATCACAGATCAAAGCAGTGCAAGACCTATTTTATAAATAGGTTCCCTCGAGTAGTGTTTTTGATAGGACATCAATAAATTTTGACCTTTGACCCTTGCTGTGACCTTGACCTTTACGTTAATAACATGGGAACACACGACCTGTTTGTTGGGAGAATTTTCACAACAGCTAAGGTCATATGAGAAGAACCAGGGTTATGTATCGACGGTCTATCGATAGAGATTCTTAAAAATTGAAAAGTTGTTCAAAATTTGTTTTTAGGTATTTAAACTAAACACCACAATATACTATCAAAATGCACGAATAAAAAAAAGGTCCATCAAAAGTCTGGAAATGTAAAAATAGTTTGAAATATGCTTGGCGGCCATATTTCGGTGGTATTGTGTATACACGACAGTTATAACTGCTTGTCACGTGCAAAACAGAGCCCGATGGATGTGAGTACACGTGTAGTTGCTGAGGAATGACATGCATTCTTGTAGCGATCATCTGTACGGGATATATCTTATCTCTGCCCCGTCACACGCCTACTTAAACACGCGACCTCTGACATGTCGGGCGTGCACAGTTTCGTGAGCGGGTATGCAATAACAACAACATGTTTTATACTGTTCGACTAAATTTTGTGAAGACGGGGGTCCATGGGCCCAGCCACCAAGATAATAAGTATAATCGATCACAAAGTATGTAAGATAATGTAAAGTCACTCACAAATATGATATTTAATTAATCACAAAGAATGTAAGATAATGTAAAATTAATTACAAAGATAAAATTCGATCAATCACAAAGACAAATAATCAAAACAGTTAATAGTGTAAAGATAAAAATAACACCGTTCTCAGTCACTTTGCTTCAATTAAGAAAGCGTATAGAAAGCGAATGTTTGCCCCCATTTTCGCAACGTTATTGAATTATGTGTTTTTTTTAAATACATGTAGTATTGGCACGATGAAAGTATCCGCTGACGTTGTTCAGTAAGAACATGGTAAGTAAGGCAGTGACTGTAGGCATCTTGAGTTGTTAAAATTTGTTTGAAGGTTTTTAAATCACACTTGACCCATGTGATCTTGAATGTTGGTCAAATGAACCAATCATTAGTCGAAGTGAATAATGTATGGTGACCCTACACAATCGGGCGCTTTATGGGCTAATGGGGACAACAATGAGACCAAAACTGACATACTGTCCCGTCTACAGCACTATAGACACTTCTGCTTGCTTTCCTTAATTACTATTTCATTTTGGAGTTGTCTCCCAAGGAACCCCTGGGTAGCCTGAAATCGGGAACCGTCGGATCTTTCCGTAAACGAGAAACTTTCATAATATTTTCTCGTTTACGGAAAGTGCCGACGGTTCCCGATTGGGACCGTTATGTGATGGGTTATAATGGTGACACTATTCCCTTGGGTGACCTATTCACCTGTCATCAATCCTCATATTATCACAGGACTCCCTAACAAAACAACTGATTTCTTCTTTCCCTACTTAAGGAGTATGTTATAGCCATTGATTAGATGCTCCACTTTATTGCCGACTTCCGGTCTGTATATATTTTATTTCCGGCACTGTCTCTCTCTCTAACGGTGTACCTAGTGTTTGTTAATTGTTTGGGGTTAAACGTGTAACGAAACGAATTTGACAATATGGCTATTATATTGGCAGCTGATCGCTCCACTCAGGGTCCGTTTCATAACGCTTATATCTTGTTACCCTACCGGCCACAATACTTTGACAACGGGTTAACCAGGGCGGAGGTAGTTGGATCCTCTGAATCCCTAAGACACACTCAAAGGAGGAAGAAATAACCCCACAACGTATACTGAACACTAATGTAGAATGAGGATATCTACCGTGGGCATAACCTAACCAGCAATGCTAGGAGGCTTTACCAGATCTAAGTGTACTTGAATTTTCGCGTTTAAAATCGTGCATGTCATGACAATGATATTATTGTGTACTGGTAGAAGACATAACACCGTAAAAAACACGTATCGAACATCATTTTGGTGACGTCATCATGTACAGCTGGCGATCGATACGTCAGCCTTTTGAAAAGACGACTGGCCAGTCGACACTTGTGTGCGCTGTAACTTTTTATAAATCCTATATAGTATAGTGACTGGTATGTATCTATACCTCCAATCTAATCCTCACACAGATGTTACGCGGGACACGTGTGTAGGGTGTTAGTTTGTTATCCCATTATAACGAATATATCGCTAAAACAGTTTACAACCCGCGCGCAGAAACATGATCTCGTTAGCGCTACAAGCCCGGCGAAATGTAATTATTTCTATGGCTTTAACACCTAACATCTGTAAATGTCGATAGATATCTATATACAACTCTCCATGGTATAGGTATTATATAAAGGGGTAAGGTGTTACGAGAATCTTATATACGAAGGTAAAGAAAACATGATTTACGGAAAATGCCCTCCAACATCAATACCTACATGTAAAATTATTATTACATTATGTAGAAACCTACGAAATTGTGAAGCGTCAATATTTACAAGCAGGTCTCAATTTCTCTTGAATACCTCGTTAGGAAAACCTAACCATAAAACGACAGAGGATCTGACCTCACAATGGAGTATATAGCATCCAGTCACTGAGTACAAAAGTCAGATCAAAACGTATAATCTTTTGATTCAAATTTATTTTTTAATTTAATTGTAGTTTTTTTAATTGAATTTTTCCTTTTTAATTTATTTTTTATCAGAATGTATTAATTTAAATGTTATGTATTGAATTCAAATATATATGCTAATGAAAAGTTTAACATTTGGAATTCACCTGTTTTAGTTCAGATATTTATTTAAAAATTCAAACAAATATCTGCAATTTATGAAATGCCATAATGAAGAGAAATAATGAGAGATCTACTTGTCGGTATATTGGAAGTCGGTGTCTACAAATGAACACTTGACTGTCCTGTTGAGAACGATTGTCTAGTTTTGGCGGAGATATGCAGTGGAGACCGTTAAGTATCTCTTTCCTCTGTACACACGAGCAGAAACACGAGAGAACACGGTGCCTCTTAATTATACGCTTTTACATGGAAGACCTGAGTTGCAAACGGAATTCTGTCTCGTGTATAGGTTTAACACAATCGCGGGGAAAAAACCGGAATGCTGGCAGTTCCCAGAATATGCATTCATTTGTTATCAAATTATATGTGTTATAAGACAATTTGGTTGATCCTTACAGGAACAGTTTTAACCTAGGATCGTAGAATTACAAGGGGTGGGGGAAGTGGAGAAGAGGGGTTCAGTAAGGTAGGGGGGTTACAGGAGGGGATATTATAAGAGAGGGACGTGATAACGATAGACCACCAACTTCTGGGG
>NW_018408171.1:889030-1063338 GCF_002113885.1 Mizuhopecten yessoensis | reverse complement strand
TACAGGAGGGGATACTATAAGAGAGGGGCGTGGTAACGGTAGACCACCAACTGCTGGGGGGATACAGGAGGGGATACTATAAGAGAGGGACGTGGTAACGGTAGACTATCAACTGATGGGGGGGGGGTTACAGGAGGGGATACTATAAGAGAGGGGCGTAGTAACGGTAGACCACCAACTGCTGGGGGGATACAGGAGGGGGTACTATAAGAGAGGGACGTGGTAACAGTAGACCACCAACTGCTGGGGGGGTACAGGAGGGGTACTATAAGAGAGGGACGGGGTAACGGTAGACCACCAACTGCTGGGGGCGGGGGGGTTCAGGAGGGGATACTATAAGAGAGGGGCGTAGTCACGGTAGACCACCATCTGCTGGGGGGATACAGGAGGGGGTACTATAAGAGAGGGGCGTGGTAACGGTAGACCACCAACTGCTGGGGGCGGGGGTGGTCAGGAGGGGATACTATAAGAGAGGGGCGTGGTAACGGGAGACCACCAACTGCTGGGGGGGTACAGGAGGGGTACTATAAGAGAGGGACGTGGTAACGGTAGACTATCAACTGATGGGGGGGGGTTACAGGAGGGGATACTATAAGAGAGGGGCGTAGTACCGGTAGACCACCAACTGCTGGGGGGATACAGGGGGGGGTACTATAAGAGAGGGACGTGGTAACGGTAGACTATCAACTGATGGGGGGGGGGTTACAGGAGGGGATACTATAAGAGAGGGGCGTGGGAACGGTAGACCACCAACTGCTGGGGGGATACAGGAGGGGATACTATAAGAGAGGGGCGTAGTCACGGTAGACCACCATCTGCTGGGGGGATACAGGAGGGGGTACTATAAGAGAGGGACGTGGTAACGGTAGACCACCAACTGCTGGGGGCGGGGGTGTTCAGGAGGGGATACTATAAGAGAGGGACGTGGTAACGGTAGACCACCAACTGATGGGGGGGTACAGGAGGGGATACTAAAAGAGAGGGACGTGGTAACGGTAGACCACCAACTGCTGGGGGTGTGTGTGTTCAGGAGGGGATACTATAAGAGAGGGACGTGGTAACAGTAGACCACCAACTGCTGGGGGGGTACAGGAGGGGTACTATAAGAGAGGGACGTGGTAACGGTAGACCACCAACTGCTGCAGGTAAAGTGGATCAGCAAGCTCTCGCACACTAAAACCATTAATGCACGTGCTTTGTAGGTAAATCAGTAAACAGTAAAACACCACAGACATCCTACACGGGCGTACGTATAAAATTGACGCTGAATTTTAATATTCTTTGATGGCGTAATTCATAGGCACTATTTTGAGACGCACTCAATTAGCCAAAATAATCTACTGTTGTTCCTGAGGTAATTAACTTCACATATTTCACATAATGTTATAAATAGACTTGGAACATGTTTCTGTCTGTTTACTGGCGAAAGGATGATCAAAGCACTACACTTGTAAGACGTGAACGCATGGACGTTCTTGCATTTACCTGTTATCTTCACAATATACAGTGAGATGGAATATAACATTTTTTTAATTATCAGTAGCTTTAAACACAAAAACAAAAAATTGATACACAGACACACTTAACATCGTAATATATGTTCGTTGCATGCAGGCATACAACATTTGGCAATTTTCCAACCGATTTTATGCCAAATATTGTCGTTTTGTAATAAATCATTTAATCAACAAACAGTTTGCAGCTTCACGAGAACAGGACACGTGTTAGTCAGACATATAACGAAATAGGACTCCAAAACAAATTACACTAAGCAACATATAGTGTAGCTTCCAAAGTTTATTTCTAGTTTCGTTTTAGGTAGAGATATCATTGTGAAATATAACAGATGGACAGAGATACAATCAACAGATAAAACCTGGAGTCAGAAAACAAAAATGTATGAAATATCAATTTTTAAGGATAAAGATAAGAATTATGACTTTTACATTTTTGTGCTATGATAAGTCACATACGATATATATCAAACTCTACATTTAATGTCAGCTAGATAAGTTGGTCCAAAAACAAATTTATAAAAGATTGATGGGAATTATGGCGGGAAAACAAAATCATCCTTGTATTCAGTCATTCTGAAAGTAACACAAGAGCCCAGAGTTACAACCCTCTTAACTTTAAGAAAGTTCTAAATTCTCAAAATTATATTTCTCTTAAACACAATACTTTCTCAAACGTACTTGACTAGAAACAGTTAATAAATTGCAAATAATGTAACTACAAAATTATTTGAAATAAATTGAAAAGTTTACGGATATTTCAGGTAAAGAACGTTTTTAGAATTAATCTTTATTAATTAATCGGGACCAGCAGAAAACAGTAAGTTGTAGCGCCACGACACCAGAACGGAGGAGAGATCACCGAAACGGAGCACAGAGGAGAGATCACCAGTACGGAGGAGAGATCACCAATACGGAGGAGAGATCACCAGTACGGAGGAGAGGTCACCAATACGGAGGAGAGATCACCAGTAAGGAGGAGAGATCACCAGTACGGAGGAGAGATCGCCAATACGGAGGAGAGATCACCAGTACGGAGGAGAAATCACCAATACGGAGGAGAGATCACCAGTAAGGAGGAGAGATCACCAGTACGGAGGAGAGATCGCCAATACGGAGGAGAGATCACCAGTACGGAGCAGAGATCACCAATAAGGAGGAGAGATCACCAGTACGGAGGGGAGATCACCAATACGGAGGAGAGATCACCAATACGGAGGAGAGTTCACCAGTACGGAGGAAAGATCACCAGTACGGAGGAGAGATCACCAGTATGGAGGAGAGATCCCCAGTACGGAGGAGAGATCACCAATACGGAGAAGAGATCACCAGTACGGAGGAGAGATCACCAGTGCGGAGGAGAGATCACCAGTACGGAGCAGAGATCACCAGTACGGATGAGAGATCACCAGTACGGAGCACAGAGGAGAGATCACCAATACGGAGGAGAGATCTCCAGTACGGAGGAGAGATCCCCAGTACGGAGGAAAGATCACCAGTACGGCGGAGAGATCACCAGTACGGATGAGAGATCAGCAGTACGGAGCACAGAGGAGAGATCACCAATACGGAGGAGAGATCACAAGTACGGAGGAGAGATCACCAATACGGAGAAGAGATCACCAGTACGGAGGAGAGATCACCAGTACGGAGTAGAGATCACCAGTACGGAGGAGAGATCACCAATAAGGAGGAGAGATCACCAGGACGGAGGAGAGATCACCAGTACGGAGGAGAGGTCACCAGTACGGAGCAGAGATCACCAGTACGGAGGAGAGATCACCAGTGCGGAGGAAAGATCACCAGTACGGAGGAGAGATCACCAGTGCGGAGGAGAGATCACCAGTACGGAGCAGAGATCACCAGTACGGAGGAGAGATCACCAGTAAGGAGGAGAGATCACCAATACGGAGGAGAGATCTCCAGTACGGAGGAGAGATCACCAGTACGGAGGAGAGATCACCAGTACGGATGAGAGATCACCAGTACGGAGCACAGAGGAGAGATCACCAATACGGAGGAGAGATCACCAATACGGAGCACGGAAAGGGGAAGGGAAATAGCGTATCAAACCGGAGACGGACAAATTGTGTTTTCATATGGCAACTTCTATTATCTTATATAAAAAAAAACTGTTGTTACAAATAATACAGTAGCGCCAATGAGTATTTGATACTTGTACGAGCCTAACAACATTGTCGTTGATTAGTAACACAAGTCTGTAGATAAAGTACTTGATAGAGCCACAAGACATGTTTACTGATGAACGGTATCCATTATTGTACATTGTTTAACGCCAGACGTATTTATTCTGGATTCATTTCACAAACAGACGATGCAATCTTGGTTTTGGTTGGCACTAGTGATCAGAGGCTTTTACACGTTCATACATACTGTATGTATGCAAATCGTGTGTTCATATATCGGACTTTTCAGCGACCAGAATTACTCTGTATTGTTCATTAGTCAGTGTTCATACAAATGTAGGTGATAAACATTTTGTATGGACATAAGTAAGCCACTCACTCACTCTCTCTCCAACACTCACTCACTCACTCTCCCACACTCACTCACTCACTCACTCTCCCACACTCACTCACTCTCACTCACTCACTAAATCAACCAATGTGACCAGAGACACTTCGTATGTCATAAACTTCAGAGACCAGACCCACTTGTGTATGTTCATAACTCATACACTTCAGTGATTGTAATCCTCTCACTGTAACGTTTATTCGTGAGGATTGACGTACTATATATTACAACACCTGTGTGTGAAATTGTGCCATATTAGATCTTTACCGGACATCGAACCAGGCTAGTGCTGGCGGTTTACACATAGATCGACAGAGATACCGTCCCTATAGTAAGGCAGTGGTCAGACCTGTATGATGATACCGTCCCTATGATCCACTGTCTCCCTCTACCTTACTACCATTACACGTCTTTGTACAAGAAACCAACAACTAGTCTGTCTCCCGCAACAACACTACTTACACATTCATATCATGCCATAAACTTTGTCGACATCATTGAGACTTGGCTATCTAATCTTACTTAGTAACGAACAAACACAATATGGTAAAATAATACATAAATAGGTGGCCCAATCAGAGGTGTGTTTGATGACAAAGTCAATTAAGTGTGTATTTTACACACAGTATTATTTATATGTTAAGAGATGAAAAGTTTTTTTGTTTTTTTTTGTATTCATTATGAAGGATATTAAGACAGAATACGAACTGAATACCGATACAAAAACGCCGACGAGAACCGAGAATATTTCAATAAAGGAAGGACACCATGAACCTTTACAATGAATTACAGAATCGTGATCAGTTGTTCTATAAGGTCTTTGTTTCCTACACCAGCTGTGGCGCTATCTAATGATCTGCTGTAGAATCCTGCGAAGTATGAAGGTCACATATATTCTAAGCCAGTGAACAACTAACAGACTATAACATGTTATTGTTCAAATCAGGTTTTCGTGACGACAAAACAGTTCTTCCGCGAAAATTGAACACTCTCTGACACAATATCATTAGTAATTTCCTAATTGTTCAACGTAGAATGTCCTGTAGTTATTTGAAGCTCTTCAGAGAGAACGGAAAAATTGGGAAAGTAGTTTATTGGGCAACAATACCAATAACTCAGTGTAATATGAAGCTCTTCGGGTAGAATACCCTGGGTAAGTAGTTTATACGGCAACCGTTACACTGCCTCAGCGTAGATTGAAAAACACACTGGGTAAGTAGTTAGTTGGGCAACCGTAACTTTACCTCAGCGTAGATTGAAGCTCTTCGGGTAGAATACCCTGGGTAAGTAGTTTATTCGGCAACCGTTACACTACCTCAGCGTAGATTGAAGAATACTGTGGGTAAGTAGTTAGTTGGGCAAACATAACTTTACCTCAGCGTTATTGAAAGTTACTCGAGTAGAGTATCCAAGCAAAGTAGCTATTGGTCAACAAGACGTATCATCTAGAAAGGAATAGCAAGGTTCTTAGAGCAGGCTCTGAGGTAGCAAAGGCTGGCTAGTTTATATTGTGGAGATGACAAATCATAATTCTGTACTCTTATAAAGGAGATAATCTATTTGCGCTATCGGGAGGGGAGACATATTGAATAATTAACAGTACCGGACAGTTTAGTGACCCCTCAGCTCGAGCCGGAGATCCATCTACAGAGATCCATCTAGTCTACCCTAGGCCAGAGATCCATCTAGTCTACCCTAGGCCGGAGATCCATCTAGTCTACCCTAGGCCAGAGATCATCTAGTCTACCCTAGGACCCTACGTATCACCTCTAACCAGTGATCTCATCAACTCTGGCTAGGGAGTCATCCAACCCTAGCCCGGTCAATATTAATCCACCTTTAGTCATTAACCAAGTTTTCAAGTTTTATTTTTACACTCACGCCACACATATACGTGCGTAACAAGAGGTCACATAGTACATAGTATACATTGATGGACTTAGTACTCACATAATATGACACATGATACAATTCATACAATAACAACCCTTTTCAATAATTCTTTTAGCTAAATTATTTTAGATATTAAGTAGCTTCATTACTCTTTGTATAAATTTACTAACTTTTGTTAAGAGTACCGTGTTACAAATTGAGAACATTCCTTTCATTTTGATATCAGTTGGGTTGACATAATAATAATTTGGTATATAAAGTTGTCTAAGAGCTACAACAGATACATTAGTACATTGGTATAAGTAGTGGTAATCGTCCCCAACACAGTTATTACATAGGGGACATAACCTTTCCTCGCGTTGGACTCTATTCCATCTTCCTGTTTCTATAGGAAATTTTATATTTGATGTTGATGTTGATGTTCTAAATTTACATATTACTTTTCGTTCATTACGATTTAGCTTTAAAAGATATGGTTCAATATTAAACTGAAATTTGAATAAGGAGTAAACTTGCCCTCGCGAGGAGGTTTCAACATCATGAAACCAACTTTGAATGAATTGATCGCATAATCTCTGCTTAATGATATTTTTCAAGCATTGTCACCAAATCAACTGTAGCCTGGTTCCCAATCAACTGTAACCAGTTAGCCGTTTTTATGTGACCAAGTATCCAATTAATTAAGTACTTGTTTAATGGGTCCTTTACTACTGAAGTGATCCGTGTAAATCACATCTCACGATTTTTACCGTTTTGAAAACGATCAAACAAAACATTTCAATATAGAATACGGGGATCAAATCCTGGACTTATTCGCTACCAATAACTTTTCACTGTAGCCAGGGAACCATCAACTGTAGCCAGGGACCAATCAACTGTAGCCAGGGACCAATCAACTGTAGCCAGGGACCCATCAACTGTAGCCAGGGACCCACCAACTGTAGCCAGGGACCAATCAACTGTAGCCAGGGACCAATCAACTGTAGCCAGGGACCCATCAACTGTAGCCTGGGACCCATCAACTGTAGGCAGGGACCCATCAACTGTAGCTAAGGACCAAGCAACTGTAGCTAGAGGCCCCTCAACTGTGGCCAATGACCCATTAACTGTAGCAAAAGGCCAGTCAATTGTAGTCAGGGAACTGTAGCCTGGGACCCATCAACTGTAGTCAGGGACCCATCAACTGTTGTCAGGAACCCATCATCTGTATCAAGGGACCCATCAACTGTAGTTAGGGACCCATCAACTGTAGTAAGGGATCCATCAACTGTAGCTAGGGACCCATCAACTGTTGTAAGGGACCCATCAACTATAGTCAGGGACCCATCAACTGTAGCTAGGGACCCATTTACTGTAGCAAGGGACCCATCAACTGTAGCCAGGGACCCATCAACTGTAGCTATGAACCCATCAACTGTAGCCAGGGACCCATCAAATGTAGTCAGGGATCCATCAACTGTAGCTAGGGACCCATTAAACTGTAGCTAGGGACCCATCAACTGTAGCCAGGGACCCATCAACTGTAGTCAGGGACCCATCAACTGTAGCTAGAAGCCCATGAACTGTAGACAATGACCCATTAACTGTAGCAAAAGGTCAATCAAGTGTAGTCAGGGAACTGTAGCCCTGGATCCATCAACTGTAGTCAGGAACCCATCATCTGTATCTAGGGACCGATCAACTGTAGAAAGGGATCCATCACTGTAGCTAGGGACCCATCAACTGTAGTCAGGGACCCATCAACTGTAGCTAAGGACCAAGCAACTGTAGCTAAGGACCCAGCAACTGTAGCTAGAAGCCCATCAATTGTAGCCAGGGAACTGTAGCCAAGGACCCATCAACTGTAGTCAGGGACCCATCAACTCTATCTAGGGATCCATCAACTGTAGCTAGGGACCCATTAACTTTAGCTAGGGACCCATCAACTGTAGCCAGGGACCAATCAACTGTAGTCAGGGACCCATCAACTGTAGCTAAGGACCAAGCAACTGTAGCTAAGGACCCAGCAACTGTAGCTAGAGGCCCATCAATTGTAGCCAGGGAACTGTAGCCAAGGACCCATCAACTGTAGCCAGGGACCCATCAACTGTATCTAGGGACCCATCAACTGTAGTAAGGGATCCATCAACTGTAGTAAGGGATCCATCAACTGTAGTAAGGGATCCATCAACTGTAATAGGGGATCCATGAACTGTAGCCAAAGACCCATGAACTGTAGCCAGGGACCAATCAACTGTAGCTATATATGAACCCATGAACTGTAGCCAGGGACCCATCAACTGTAGCTATAAATGAACCCATCAACTGTAGCCAGGGACCCATCAACTGTAGCTAGGAACCCATCAACTGTAGCCAGGGACCCATCAACTGTAGCCAGGGATCCATCACCTGTAGCCAGGGACCCATCAGCTGCAGTCAGGGACCCATCGACTGTATCTAGGGACCCATCAACTGTGGTCAGGGACCCTCAACTGTAGATAGGGACCCATTAACTGTAGCTAGGGACCCATCAACTGTAGCCAGTGACCCATCAACTGTGGTAAGGGACCCATCAACTGTAGCTAAGGACCTAGCAACTGTTGTCAGGAACCCATCATCTGTATCTAGGGACCCATCAACTGTAGTAAGGGATACATCAACTGTAGTCAGGGACCCATCAACTTTAGTAGGGGATCCATGAACTGTAGCAAAGGACCCATGGACTGTAGCCAGGGACCCATCAACTGTAGCTATGAACCCATCAGCTGCAGTCAGGGACCCATCGACTGTATCTAGGGACCCATCAACTGCAGTCAGGGATCCATCAACTGTAGTCAGCGACCCATCAACTGTAGCCAAAGACTGGTTAACTGTAGCCAAGGCAAATCAATTGTAGTCAGGGAACTGTAGCCGGGACCCATCAACTGTAGCAAGGGACCCATCAACTAGCTTGTGGGAACAGGAGAAACGGTTTGTTTCTTCGAATTCATTTTACGAGCACATACCACGGAAAAAGGCATGTAATTTGTTTTCATGGGTCCTGGGACACGTGAACGCGTGTTTCTACGAAATAACAACCACCGGTTTCACTCTTTCATACAATAGTCAATAATACACTTCACAAGGTTTGTTCAGTACTGTTCAAATGCCTGTTAATGTCGCCTTCAGAACGCCACCGTGTAACTGCTCCACCAACTAATTACTATAGAACCAAACTGATAAAGATCTTGTCTGTAGAAACAATTCAACTCCGATAAACACAGAATACACCAGTATGACATTATTCTAGATGTTATGATCTCATGGACATACTTTCAATTTACGTTTGGTACAGCTCCCGCTTGAAATAGCCATAATTCATTTTGACACAAAGCCGTATAAAGCTTAGGTATCAATAGCGTCACTAAAAGAATGTCCATCATACAATTACAGCTATGGGAAAACAGCCGGTATGACCACTGAATAATGTTTGGGTAGCCCCTGTCCCGATCAGCATCTGATAAACTAATAGTTTAAATCATTGGTATCATCGTCGTCTACGGTATATGTATAATTACTTAATTCCTTACTACATACACGTAGTTACTGAAAAAGGGAAACCTAGAATGGTTCGAGCACTTTATTCAGGAAAATTAGCGAGCCTTACAAAAACAAACCAAAAACTTGGTGTAAGTATACTTCCTTCACCAATGTAATGTACAAAGAAGCAAACAGTTTGTTCAAGACGTGTCGAAATCGCCATCGAATATACCCTGTTAGAATGGCTGTTTTAACTGTACGATATACCGTCATGTTACATTGATTGATGTGTTTTGTTGGTTTTTATGTACGGCATTATTTGTTTAGGAATTTATTTACATTGATAATTTAATCACATGCTCCACATCTAGTTCACCGAATACTGGAACAGTTTTAATGAAATAAGCTGGCTGTCAATAAGATTATGTCTCCTCCGTTTCATGTACTTTATAGGGGAAACACATTGATCAGTCTCCCTCGGGTACTTGTATCAGCCCACAATCAATCAAAGACACATGTCACGTCGTTCCCTCTGAGTACGTGATCAAGATTCGTGTCGTCATAATAGAGTAAAAGGTGTTTGACATATTATTACATAGGATCGGTTTGGTGACACGTGGAATCTGAGGTGTAAAACAGTTCTTGTCAAATATAATTCATTTATTACATTGTTGATGTTATTGAACACCAAACTAAAGCTTTACATTCAAATACATCGACATCTTATTTACACGATATCTGATACTATAGGTAAGATTTACACGATATCTAAAACTACAGGTATGATTTACACGATATATGATACTACAGGTATGTTTTACACGATATCTAATACTACAGGTATGATTTACACGATATCTGATACTACAGGTATGATTTATACGATATCTGATACTACAGATATGATGTGCGATATATATGATACTACAGGTATGATTTATACGATATCTGATACTACAGGTATGATTTACACGATGTCTGATATTACAGCTATGATTAACATGATATATGATACCACAGGTATGACTCACACGATATCTGTAATTACAGGTATGATTTACAAGAAAAATGATACTACATGTATGATTTACACGATATCTGATACTACAGGTATGATTTACACGATATCTGATACTACAGGTATGATTTATACGATATCAGATACTACAGGTATGATTGACAAGATATCTGATACTATAGGTAAGATTTACACAATATCTGATACTACAGCTATGATTTACACGAAAAAAGATACTACATGTATGATTAACATGATATCTGATACTACAGGTAAGATTTACACGATATCTGATACTACAGGTATGATTTACACGATATCTGATACTACATGTATGATTTATACGATATCTGATACTACTGATATGATGTGCGAGATATATGATACTACAGGTAAGATTTACACGATATCGAAAACTACAGGTATGATTTACACGAAACATGATACTACAGGTATGATTTACACGATATCTGATACTACAGGTATGATTTACACGAAAAATGATACTACATGTATGATTAACATGATACCTGATACTACAGGTATGATTTATACGATATCTGATACTACAGGTATGATTTACAAGAAAAATGATACTACAGGTATGATTTATACGATATCTGATACTACAGATATGATGTGCGAGATATATGATACTACAGGTAAGATTTACACGATATCGAAAACTACATGTATGATTTACACGAAACATGATACTACAGGTATGATTTACACGATATCTGATACTACAGGTATGATTTACACGAAACATGATACTACAGGTATGCTTTACACGAAAAATGATACTACAGGTATGATGTACAAGAAAAATGATACTACAGGGATGATTTACACGATATCTAAAACTACATGTATGATTTAAACGATATCTGATCCTACAGGCATGATTTACACGATATCTGATACTACAGGTATGATTTACACGATATATGATACTACAGGTAAGATTTACACGATATCAGATACTACAGGTATGATTGACACGATATATAAAACTACAGGTATGATTTACACGATACCTGATACTACAGGTATGATTTACACTATATCTGATACTACAGGCATGATTTACACGATATCGAAAACTACAGGTATGATTTATACGATATCTGATACTACATGTATGATTTAAACGATATCTGATACTACATGTATGATTTACACGATATCTGATACCACAGGTATGATTTACACGATATCGAAAACTACAGGTATAATTTATGCGATATCAGATACTACAGGTATGATTGACACGATAGATAAAACTACAGGTATGATTTACACGATCCCTGATACTACAGGTATGATTTACATGATATCTGATACTACATGTATGATTTATACGATATCTGATACTAAAGGTATGATTTATACGATATCTGATACTTCATGTATGATTTAAACTATATCTGATACTACATGTATGATTTAAACGATATCTGATCCTACATGTATGATTTACATGATATCTGATTCCACAGGTATGATTTACACCATACCTGATACTACAGGTATGATTTCCACTATATCTGATACTACAGGCATGGTTTACACGATATCGAAAACTACAGGAATGATTTATACGATATCTGATACTACAGGTATGATTTACATGATATCTGATACTACAGGTATGATTAACATGATATATGATAACACAGGTATGATTTACACGATATCGAAAACTACAGGAATGATTTATACGATATCTGATACTAAAGGTATGATTTATACGATATCTGATACTAAAGGTATGATTTATACGATATCTGATACTACATGTATGATGTACGAGATATATGATACTACAGTTATCATTTACACGATACCTGATACTACAGGTATGATTTACACGATATATGATACTACAGGTAAGATTTACACGATATCAGATACTACAGGTATGATTGACACGATATCTGATACTACAGGTATGATTTACACGATATATGGTACTACAGGTAAGATTTACACGATATATGGTACTACAGGTAAGATTTACACGATACCTGATACTACAGGTATGATTTAAACGATATCTGATACTACATGTATGATTTAAACGATATCTGATACTACATGTATGATTTACATGATATCTGATACTACATGTATGATTTACATGATATCTGATACCACAGGTATGATTTACACGATACCTGATACTACAGGTATGATTTACATGATATCTGATACTACAGGTATGATTAACATGATATATGATACCACAGGTATGATTTACACGATATCGAAAACTACAGGTATAATTTATACGATATCAGATACTACAGGTATGATTGACACGATATCTGATACTACAGGTATGATTAACATGATATATGATACTACAGGTAAGATTTACACGATACCTGATACTACAGGTATGATTTATACGATATCTGATACTAAAGGTATGATTTATACGATATCTGATACTACAGGTATGATGTGCGAGATATATGATACTACAGGTATGATTTACACGATACCTGATACTACAGGTATGATTTACACGATATCTGATACTACAGGTATGATTAACATGATATATGATACCACAGGTATGATTTACACGATATCGAAAACTACAGGTATAATTTATACGATATCAGATTCTACAGGTATGATTGACACGATATCTGATACTACAGGTATGATTTATACGATATCTGAAATACATGTGCGATATACACCAAATTGTAAAACAGATGTGATTAAGGTTAACTTAATGTGAGTGCGCACGACCGTTTAAACATCACAGAAAGAGGTTAGAAAAATTCTCACACTGTTATATTAAATGGACATAACTGTACAAGTACTGATAAGCTTCAAACTTACCCGCCATAGATGATGTATTATCCAAACGTTGCATCTAGAGAGCCATTCTTTGGGTACACGAGTTGTTTACAGTAGTGATAATACTATCCAGTGCTGTCGTTCGGCAATGTACGGAGCCTGTAGATGTACACGCCTCCGTGTAGGTTCGTCTTGTAGCGTTCATATAAAACACTACAGACTCCAGCAACTCCTTAGGACTGGTTATTAAAACTACGGAAGATCGCCAGCGCAATAAGGCATGGCATTCACGACTTACATATAGTGTCTCCTGTTCAGCAGGAATGATACTTTTATAATACGGAATCAAACCTGATATCAGACGATATGGATTAATGTCCAGGTTCGATGAAGGAAAACTGAAAAAGATCGCTATATATTATTGTAAGTGATACTTGACAATATAAGACATGTTGACAAACGAACTGATCCGTTTACCTGTGAAACAAGTAATCAACTACCCCGATATGAAATTAAATCCCTAGATATGAGCCGATATTAACATATCTGGTTTCTATATTCACCGTTTACAGCGAAAATGACGACATTAAACCCATATAATAAGTTACTACACCTATATCAAAGTTTGGTAATGGACATCAATGTTTAAAATGTATTCATGTTTAATACTATATATATATATCACAATCGAAAATGGCAGAATATGGATATTTTTCATGAGTGCGAATCACAAGTAAAAATGTCGGCATATTCCATAGGAGTGAATTATGTATGGTATTCAATGGGAAATCTTTTCCATATTCTATTGACGTCACGCTTGATAACTCTGCAGGTCGGGGATCGAGAAAAGAATAGTATATCGTATGGCATTGCCACTATATATAACCCTACCAAATTCAGTAGGCATTCATTTAGGCTATGAACGCCAAGTACCGATTATTGACGTCATCATTATAATGACGTCATAATTGTTACGTTACAAACCACTGACTCTCACCCTGGCGCTGGCTATTCTATTAATTGAACAAGCATACACGACACATACATTATTTGAACTAAATGCTAATCAATAATAAGTGTAATTGAATTTTCTATGAGATGAAGTGATTCCGAAAAATTGTAGATATCATGATAATAATAATTAATAATTCTAGGTTCTTATTTACCGCTTTATCACAACCTAGTTCGTAGGTCGTCTCAAAGCGGTTCACAGATCATTATCCGTGGTTATAGGGCCTTTGCAATCAGCCAATATTTTTCTCAACTCCCTGGGGAGCATACAGCCGGTGCTGCCATTTCGGCGCTCACAGCTAGCATTCTACAATTCTAGCACTGCCAAACCACGTACTCATTTACAGCTGGGTAGACTGGAACAAGAGGGGTAAGGTATATTTCTCTAGGATACAACACAGTGCCGTGCCGTGACTCGAACCCGCAACCCTTCGGTCACGAGCCCGGCGTCTTACCACTAGACTACCGTATATCCAATAAGTATTGAACTGCTTTCAGTTGGCTTTCATATGCAATAACAAGAGGCCAAATGGGCCTGCATCGCTCACCTGGTATTAATCTCACACTTGTAATCTTAAAAGTGGTCTAAAATACACCTACAGGCAGAATATCAGTGTTAGATTCATAAGAACATATTAAAAGATTTAAACATTTGACCCCTGTGACCTTGAAAGTGGGTCAAAGTCTTTCATTTGAACAAATTTGGTAGCCCTACATCCCAGCATGCTACAGGCCCACTATCAGTACCATGGACTTTCTGGTTATTGAGAAGAAGTTGTTTGAAGATGTCAAGTCATTTGTCACCTGTCACCTTGAAAATTGGTCAAGGTCATTCATTTGATCAAACTTGGTAGCCCTTTATCCTAGCATGGTACAGGTCCAATATCATCACCCTGGGCCTTTTGGTTATTGGGGAGAAGTCGTTTGAAGATTTTAACATATTTGACCCTTGTGACCTTGAAAGAGGGTCAAGGTCATTCATTTGAACAAGCTTGTTAGTCCTTCATCCCAGTATGCTACAGGCCTAATTTCAGTACCCTTGGCCTTTTGGTTATTGAGAAGAAGTTGTTTGAAGATTTTACGACATTTGATCCCTGTGACCTTGAACGTTGGCCAAAGTCATTCATTTGAACAAACTTAGTCGCCCTTCAACCCAGCATGCTACAGGCCCAATATCAATACCCTGGGCCTTTTGGTTATTGAGAAGAAATTGTTTGAAGATTTTACGACATTTGACCCCTGTGACCTTGAAAGTGAGTCAAAGTCATTCATTAGAACAAACTTGGTAGTCCTTCATCCCAGCATGCTACAGGCCTAATTTCAGTACCCTTGGACTTTTGGTTATTCTGTAGAAAACTTTTGAAGATTTTACGACATTTGACCCCTGTGACCTTGAATGTGGGTCAATTTCATTCATTTGAACAAACTTGGTATCCCTTCATCCCAGCATGCTACAGGCCCAATATCAGTACCCTGTGCCTTTTGGTTATTCAGTAGAAGTCGTTTGAAGTTTTTAACATATTTGACCCCCGTGACCTTGAAAGTTGGTCAAGGTCATTCATTTGAACAAACTTGTTAGTCCCTCATCCCATCATTCGGGCCAGGTGAGCTGAAAATGAGAACTGGACAAAGGCAAATTCAATAAAGGGCACTAAATGCTTAAACAAATCTGCTGTTTTCCTCTACATGGTCGTACGAGGCGACTAATGTGGAAATCCTTTGCAGAATTGGGGATTTCAGTGAGATAGCATTATAAAGTCGGCATCAGATCGGCGCTATCACAAGGAGACATACACACAACATACTCTGCCTCCGGCACATATACACACGCGTACGCATACACAACAAACATGGAGGCACATCCTTGACAACAAGGCTGCACGCCATTTTAATGGGCTACTTAACACATCACTAACAATTTTTTCTACTATTATTTTGTATGATTTGCTTACAATAAATGGTAGCAGTTGTGAAGGTTAACTAATAAAACATCACATAAAATTATGTCTGTCAGTGTATGTGTGAAAAATATAAGTTTATCAAGTTGAGGGAATATTCAATATCTCACTGGCAAATATGTGTAGCTCTGCACCAAAAATAAGTCCAATTCAAATTAACATATCATGCAAAGTCCCCGGAGCAACTCAATGATTCATAACAGCATAAGTCACGAAATGACGAAATGAATTTTGGAGAATTGCAGACATTGTCCAATCTATTACATCAGATTTTTTATTTCTACTTTCTTTTAATGTAACGTTGCCTTTTCTTAAAGAGAAAATCAAAATCCACTACAGAGAGGATTCACAGCCGGAGTGTCGCTAATGAACGTCGCTATACTGGTTATCGGAGGCAGACAAAGGAAATTAGCAGAAATCTATGTTAAGTAACATCAGACGCCCAAAAAGCTTCGATAATATAAATAACGAGTGGTGTTCAACAACTTACTACACGCTTAAATCAATGACCGCTATGGACAACAGCCTGAAGTAGGCACCACGGGTCTTCCACGAAGATATACTGACAAATCAACTCGTCTGACAGTGTCAAACACTTACAAGAAACAAAGCAAGGCACTATCATCCACCTGGTATGTTTCACAAATTAACACGTATATGGGAACCCACATAGGCAACATCTGACGACATGGCTATTCTAGCAAATAACCTTCACGAAACGCAAGCTCCTCTGACCCACGTTAAATTCCACACTGAATTAGACAAGTCACAATCAATTTATCTCTTCCAAACCAGAACTTTTAATGTATGGAACAAAAAATACAAACGAAAACACAATGACAATGAAAGCATGGCCACCAAAACGGGAGCAAACCGCCTAGAATCAACACACTCTGAAAGCAAACATTGGTGAAAGGATCAGAGCAGCAAGAGAGGTCATCCACGCCATTTACAGCATGTCACCAACTCGCTCACAAGTTACAGAGGATAGATATGCCACCAGGATTAACCTTCTGTCTTGAAATAATGTTTACAACTACATTGTACTGCCGAATGAAAAACTCTCCCGACAGCTAAAAAGGTTACCCAGTGTCACAGCAATGCTGCAGTACATATACTAATGGTGTCGAATGGTTAAATACCATTTCAAAGCACTTCCAGAAACCAAAGGTTCTACAGAACACGTTAATGTCCTATCAACAGCTAAGGTCATATAAGGAATGCCTCCATGTGTGTTGTGTATGCGTGCTTGCATGTGTTTGTGCAGGTGGCAGGGTGTGTTGTCTTTTGTGATAGCGCTGATCTGATGCCGACTTTACATTGCTATCTCACTGAAATACTATGGCGAAGGCACCAAGCACAGCATTACGCCCGGTCACATTATACTGACAACGGGTGAACCAGTTGTTGCCATTACCCAAAATGCTGAACGTGAAGCAGGGAGTAACAACTACCATTTGGTATGTCCCGGCCTGGGGACAGAACCCATTGCATTCCTCACATGGGCGAACGTTCAACATTAAAGCAAAACATGAGGTGTTGCCAAGCAAGCATTGCTTGTCTATACTTTGCTTGTCGATCTGTTTTTTGGGGTCTATGTTTTGTTGTTCGAAGGTTTGTTTATCTATCTATGTTTTGTTTGTAAGTCTATAATATCATATTCTAAATATTGCAATGGTTGCAGCAGATTTATTTTGGTCGCTTTTGTGTCCACAAGTAGAGGGCACAAAAAAAAGAAAATCCTCAATTATGCAGGGGGTTACCTCATTAGTCTCCGCTTACGATACATGCCGTGGGTAATAACAGGTGTACTCTTTTCTTGATCCCCTACCTGCAGGGATTGCCAATGAAGGAACAAAACAGTATATTCCTTGTATCAAAGTTATCACAACTACTAGCCAAACATTAAGTGTCATCAGCTTTGGATATCCTTGAACACCCCACCATCAGCATTGGCTATCCTTGAACACCCCACCATCAGCATCGACTATCCTTGAACACCCCACCATCGAAGCGGGAATCGAAAAGCCCGTTAAAACTGCCAAAACATGCTGGGAAATCACCCACAAATAGAAAGAGAAATACAAAAACCTGTTATCTACCAATTCAAAATCAGGCTCTCAAACATCACAACAGCTGGATGAGTGCAGCAATGTCAACAAAAAAGATGAAAGCCACAGGTATCGAGGCCAGACTCGTTATCAACGCCTGCAACATATAAAGTTAACGGGATACGAACCAGAGAAATGTGAGGAAACAATGAGGACGAGGACCTGATATAATTCCAAACTCATGATGAACACCATAAAACAAAAAACGAACACTAAAGGCGAGGAATGCTGGAATAGGATAAACACTTGAATCCTATCTTTCCAAATTATTTCTAAATATTTTCTTCGTGTGATAAGAGTGGATTGTAAACATACGTTCATGAAGCACAACCATTAAAGGTTTTCGCACGACGTTTCGATGACCATTATGATATGTCCTCTATTACCTTCATCAGACAAGTGACAAGTGAAGCGTATGCACACAAAGGTGTAAAATATGTACGAGTTGGCAACAATCAAATCGCTGTTGATTCGTCTACGCTACGCCTAAGATATCAAATCTCGAAATCCAGGACATCATGGATTTGATAGAATTTGTACTGACAACAGCAAATTTCATAGTCCAGTGTTTCCCATGGCGGCCAATTTCTGCATGACATATTGAGCAAGAAGTAACAGTCACTGCCCACATAGACGACATACAAGTTATACCGAACTATCGAGATTGGTTGACAACATTTTATGTTATATTTGAATATATTTATAAATAGGAACAAATTCTTGTTTGATAAAAACATCGCGGCTCCCTTCATCTATATCAACAGTTCAAATTACTAACAGGAAAATAAAAGTTACAAAATTCGAAAAACTCAAAGAACAAAAGTATTTCAGACGAGTTGATAATATATCTTTTGTTCTACATGTGTGATGTAGTTGCAGAAAATGACCGTCAGAGCTATAATTGACGCCTGGTAATTCATTCTTGGCACCGGACTGCGTCAGCAGACTTCAAACTGAAACATATCAGTTGTGCATATTGGTCGTTCTATAGGGAGCAGGGAAAAATATGGTGGAACGATCGTCACGGAAATGTGATATGTCTGATTCTTAATTTATTTTAAAACCAGAAAGAAATCTGTCTGGCTCAGAAGCACCATATGATTACACAGAGAAAAGCGACATTTATTCCATTGAAGGTAGTTCAGATATATCATCAAACCTGAAATGATAATTGGGTGGTATTTCTAACAGGTGATTATGTTTATAATGCTCATGTATTTGTACACAAGAATAGCTAGTAAACGTCGCCTATTGTACGTTTACGTGCTGCAGTTAGCGGAGAATACCTTTTCAATAATCAGCCAACAATGCTCGATTGTGACGGACCCGCGATAGAGCAACTTCTAAGAACCGTCTCACTCAAATATCGTATCTTAAATACAGAATATAACGTTATTATGTCCATCCACAGTCAACCCCTCCACTCTCTCATCCCCACCCTTATCCTCAACCGTTCTCATATCCGTCCCTCTCATTTCCCCGTCTGCAATCCTGTTCCCACACCCTCTTCCAGGTACAATCCCTCGAACCAACGTACCCTCTTCGGTGCAAAAGCTCTCATCCATCTAACATATTTCAGTTCCCTCAACAATGGTCTAGGACATCTGACACAATGACCTTCAGACATACATCACAATAACCTTCAGACATACGTAACAATGACCTTCGGACAAACGTAACAATTATCTTCAGAAATACATCACAATGACCTTCAGACATACGTAACAATGACCTTTAGACATATGTAACAATGACCTTCAGACGAACGTAACAATGACCTTCAGACAAACGTAACAATGACATTCTGACATACATCAAAATGACCTTCAGACATATGTAACAATGACCTTCAGACATTTGTTACAATGACCTTCAAACAACTCTAACAATGACCTTCAGACATATGTTACAATGACCTTCAGACATGTGTAACAATGACAATCTGACAAGTGTAACAATGACAGTCTGACATTTGTAACAATGACCTTCAGACATATGTAACAATGACCTTCAGACATATGTAACAATGACCTTCAGACAAACGTAACAATGACATTCTGACATACATCAAAATGACCTTCAGACATATGTAACAATGACCTTCAGTCATTTGTTACAATGACCTTCAAACAACTGTAACAATGACCTTCAGACATACGTAACAATGACCTTCAGACATTTGTTACAATGACAGTCGGACATGTGTAACAATACCCTTCAGACATATGTAACAATGACCTTCAGACATACGTAACAATGACCTTCAGACATGTGTAACAATGACAGTCTGACATGTGTAACAATGACCTTCAGACATATGTAACAATGACCTTCAGACATGTGTAGCAATGACAGTCTGACATGTGTAACAATACCCTTCAGACATATGTAACAATGACCTTCAGACATATGTAACAATGACCTTCAGAAATATGTAACTATGACCTTTATATTATGACATTGACTTCTGTATCATCAAGACTTGACCAGACCCCCCAATATTTTTAAGATTCATCCAATTTAAACTGACCAATCAGATATTATCAGTAGTGATGTCACAATAGCCTGGTGTTATACAATTGTTGGTGGGAGATGGACTAAATAATACAGTCTATGTCAAAAGAACATGTGAGAAATGTAATAATCTTGGTTTGTTGATGAAAACAGTTCAGTTTCATCCTGTTGTTACTTGAGTGACGCAGTAAAATAGGGAAAAAAGGACACAGACAAGAGCTAAAATTGTGGTGTGCCCAAGAGCCCAGTATCAGGAATTGTATGTGCTTCTTTATTCCATGTATTTAATTTCATAAGTTCTTTATATTTCCTGAAATACTGGTAGGTTTATGTAAATCAACGATGTTTATGTAGAAATACCACAAGCTAGTGACAGATATCAGGCGGTAAGTGACCTTAAGGATGATAATATATGGTGACATTGTTCCAGCACTACAGATTATCATATGTAATAATGATGTAAATAGCAATACATCCCAGACCATCAGAATATAACAAGTACCATTAGTCTTACCCAATAAACACTGCCTCATAGGTATACCTCACTAAATCATAAAGAATGATCAGCACAATATACTGTAGATTATTTATTTCACAAATAAGTACAATGTACAATTTTATAATTCATTTGACAACATGTTAAAATGACTGTGTTTTATATAAAACAAATAAATTAACTATTCACAGTAAAACCATTAGAATTCATACTAGATATGTAAAATACTTAAAAACAGTTTATAAACCATAGATAGCACACTGTCAAATATTGACACAAGTTTTATCTGTGTTTTCTATTAGAAGAGAGACTTTTTGTAAAAATCTCCAAAAAATCTTGGTAATGTGATAAAAAGACATAGAATTAGTTTCCATTTCAGATTTCGTAACTTGTCCTGATATTACTGGTATACAGTGACATTTCTAAACATTGGATTTGAGCCAATGTAAATCTTCACATCTGGCCCATGATAATGTAAGAATTTTAATTATCCTTGACATAAACAGAGATTTTATCTCAATGCCCATTTAAGGACCCTTACAGGGTCCTGTAAGACTCAACCAGACTATGTGAGCGAATCTGAAACACACTACCAACTGATAATGTAGGATCAATTATATCAAATTTGGCTCAGGTGAGCTAAAATAATATAAGAAACAAACTACTACAATATGTATCAATATGCATGTAACAGTCTGAGTTATTTCCCTTCAGTTTACAAGCGTAGAGGTTCTGGTTTCTATAACACTGATAAGGTGCATATGATAGATCCATATTGTAAAAAATTGTTTAACATCAATATTTTCATCGTCAAGTAACTCGCCACATTGCATCCTCTTTTCTGTTAGGTACATGCATCTTCTAATGGAACTGTGAAAACAAATGTCCAGAAAAATAACACCACCAACTAATGACAGATTTGACAAGTGACTGTTGTGGTTTCTAGGACTTGTTGACATCCCAAAGGCCAGCTGTTGGACTGTCAGTAGGGGTAGAATCAGTGTTTAGGAGGGGTGGGAGTTGTGCGTTTCTTGCTCTTGGACTTGTTGATACCCCCAGGGACTATCTGCTGTGGCTGTTGTGGTTTCAGCTGTATTGGGTGGAGCTGGAGTGGCTGCTGTTTGTTAAACGTCAGCTGTGTCGCCTGTAGCTGCATCAACTGCTGCGGCTGAAGTGTGCCCCCTGGTGCCTGGCCTGGCTTCAACTGCGACAGCGTTGCCACCTGGTGGCCGGCCAGGCTCTGGGCCGACAACACTCCTGGAAATGAAACATTATATGGTGAGGTGAATATTACACGAAGATACCTGTTACAACATATTAAACACCATTATGCCAGGCACATCCTGTCAACCTCGTCATTGCTAGGGTTAGGGTTGATACCACGTAAATCTTTGAATTAATTTCTTTGTCAATGTGACAGTGCGACAGCATTTCTAATGCTCTTAACTTGTATATATAGACTGTCTGTATGATAATGGAGCCATAGTTGGTAGTATGGCATTACATTTTGATATTAATTTTGATTACTTTTAGCTTGGCAGTTCATTTTATGTATTTAATATGGACATCTTGTTTTTTGTGTTTTTTTATGTGCCCAGAAAACACTGACTGGAAAGCTGGACAACTGGGTTAGTAGTGGTTTATATTAAAGACACTTGACTATACATATATATCATTTTGTTCCCTATAGCCAACTGAAATTCATTTTAAAATTCATGTAACACTAAACAAGTTTTGATGCAACAACGTACCTGTTGTTGGTATTGAGACGGCCACTTTAGTGCCACCGAGCTGTTGTCCTGCTGGCTGAGACGCCAGATTTGATGTTCCCGTTTTCAGAGGAGCTCTCTGCTGTTGAAGTCCCAAAAGCTGTATCCCACCATGTTGTCCTTGAATCTGAAAAAAATTGTAACATTTTAGAAAACATTTTTTTCTTTTTTTCTTTCATTTCATTGACTTATGACTGTTGATCAACCAAACAGCTATTGTCAAGGTGTCAAACTGTGCTCAGTGTACCAAACTGTGCTCAGTGTACCAAACTGTGCTCAGTGTACCAAACAGTGCTCAGTGTACCAAACTCTGATCAGTGTACCAAACTCTGATCAGTATACCAAACTCTGATCAGTATACCAAACTGTGCTCATTGTACCAAACTCTGATCAGTGTACCAAACTGTGCTCATTGTACCGAACTCTGATCAGTGTACCAAACTGTGCTCATTGTACCAAACTCTGCTCAGTGTATCAAACTCTGCTCATTGTACCAAACTCTGATCAGTGTACCAAACTGTGCTCAGTGTACCAAACTGTGCTCTGCATACCGAACACTGCTCAGTATACCAAACTCTGCTCAGTATACAAAACTGTGCTCGGTGTACCAAACTGTGCTCAGTGTACCAAACTGTGCTCAGTGTACCAAACTGTGATCAGTGTACCAAACTGTGCTCAGTGCAACAAACTCTGATCAGTGAACCAAACTCTGCTCAGTGTGCCAAACTCTGCGCAGTGTACCAAACTGTGCTCAGTGTACGAAACACTGCTCAGGGTACCAAACTCTGATCAGTGTAACAAACTCTGCTCAGTGTACCAAACACTGCTCAGTGTACCAAACTGTGCTCAGTGTACCAAACTGTGCTCATTGTACCAAACTCTGATCAGTTTATCAAACTGTGCACATTGTACCAAATTCTGCTCAGTGTATCAAACTCTGCTCACTGTACCAAACTCTGCTTAGTGTACCAAACTGTGCTCAGTGTAACAAACTCTGATCAGTGTACCAAACACTGCTCATTATACCAAACTCTGCTCAGTGTAACGAACTCTGATCAGTGTACCAAACTGTGCTCAGTGTAACAAACTCTGATCAGTGTAACAAACTGTGCTCAGTGTACCAAACTGTGCTCATTGTACCAAACTCTGATCAGTGTACCAAACTGTGCTCATTGTACCAAACTCTGATCAGTTTATCAAACTGTGCACATTGTACCAAATTCTGCTCAGTGTATCAAACTCTGCTCACTGTACCAAACTCTGATTAGTGTACCAAACTGTGCTCAGTGTACCAAGCTGTGCTCAGTGTACCAAACTTTGCTCAGTGTAACAAACTCTGCTCAGTGTAACAAACTTTGATCAGTGTACTAACAAATTCTGATCAGTGTAACGAACTCTGATCAGTGTAACAAACTGTGCTCAGTCTCACAAACTGTACTCAGTGTACCAAACTGTGCTTAGTGTAACAAACTGTGCTCAGTCTAACAAACTGTGCTCAGTGTCACAAACTCTGATTAGTGTAACAAACTCTGATCATTGCACCAAACTCTGCTCAGTGTAACAAACTTTGATCAGTGTACCAAACGCTGCTCAGTGTACCAAACACTTCTCAGTATACCAAACTGTGCTCGGTGTACCAAACTGTGCTCAGTGTTCCAAACTGTGCTCAGTGTACCCAACAGTGCTCAGTGTACCAAACTTTGATCAGTGTACCAAACTCTGATCAGTGTACCACACTCTGCTCAGTGTAACAAACTTTGCTCAGTGTACCAAACTGTGCGCAGTGTAACAAACTCTTTTCAGTGTACCAAACTGTGCTCAGTGAACCAAACTGTGCTCAGTGTACGAAACTCTGCTCAGGGTACCAAACTCTGATCAGTGTACCACACTCTGCTCAGTGTAACAAACTCTTTTCAGTGTACCAAACTGTGCTCAGCATACAAAACACTGCTCGGTGTACCAAACTGTGCTCAGTGAACCAAACTGTGCTCAGTGTACCACACTGTGCTCAGTGTACCAATCTGTGCTCATTGTACCAAACTCTGCTCAATGTATCAAACTCTGCTCATTGCACCAAACTCTGATTAGTGTACCAAACAGTGCTCAGTGTACCAAACTTTGATCAGTGTACCAATTGTACCAAACTCTGATCAGTGTACCACACTCTGCTCAGTGTAACAAACTTTGATCAGTGTACTAACAAATTCTGATCAGTGTAACGAACTCTGATCAGTGTAACAAACTGTGCTCAATGTAACAAATTCTGATCAATGTAACAAACTCTGATCAGTGAAACAAACTCTGATTAGTGTACCAAACTGTGCTCAGCATACCAAACACTGCTCGGTGTACCAAACTGTGCTCAGTGAACCAAACTGTGCTCAATGTAACAAATTCTGATCAATGTAACAAACTCTGATCAGTGGACCAAACTCTGCTCAGTGTAACGAACTCTGATCAGTGTAACAAACTGTGCTCAATGTAACAAATTCTGATCAATGTAACAAACTCTGATCAGTGTGACGAACTCTGATCAGTGTACCAAAATTTGCTAAGTGTAACAAACTGTGATTAGTGTACCAAACTGTGCTCAGGGTACCAAACTCTGAGCAGTGTACCAAACACTGCTCAGTGTATCAAACTCTGCTAATTGTACCAAACTCTGATCAGAGTACCCAACTGTGCTCATTGTAACAAACTCTGATCATTGTACCAAACACTGCTCAGTGTAACAAACACCAGTGTACCAAACTGTGCTCAGTGGACCAAACTGTGTTCAGTGTAACAAACTCTGATCAATGTACCAAACTCTGCTCAGTGGATCAAACTCTGCTCATTGTACCAATCTCTGATCAGTGTACCAAACTGTGCTCAGGGTACCAAACACTGCTCAGTGTTCTAAACGCTCATTGTACCAAACTCTGATCAGAGTACCCAACTGTGCTCATTGTAACAAACTCTGATCATTGTACCAAACACTGCTCAGTGTAACAAACACCAGTGTACCAAACTGTGCTCAGCATACAAAACACTGCTCGGTGTACCAAACTGTGCTCAGTCTAACAAACTGTGCTCAGTGTACCAAATTCTGATCAGTGTACCAAACTGAGCTCAGTGTAACAAACTGTGCTAAGTGTAACAAATGCTGATCAGTGTAACAAACTCTGATCGGTGTAACAAACTGTGCTCAGTCTCACAAACTGTACTCAGTGTACCAAACTGTGCTTAGTGTAACAAACTGTGCTCAGTCTCACAAACTGTACTCAGTGTACCAAACTGTGCTCAGGGTACCAAACTCTGATCAGTGTACCAAACTTTGCTCAGTGTACCAAACTCTGCTAAGTGAAACAAACTCTGCTCATTGTACCAATCTCTGATCAGTGTACCAAACTTTGCTCAGTGTAACAAACTCTGATCAATGTACCAAACTCTGCTCAGTGTATTAAACTCTGCTCATTGTACCAAACTCCGATTAGTGTACTTAACTGTGCTCAGTGTACCAAACAATGCTCAGTGTAACAAACTGTGATCAGTGTACCAAACTTTGCTCAGTGTACCAAACTGTGCGCAGTGTACCAAACTGTGCTCAGCATACCAAACACTGCTCAGTGTAACAAACACCAGTGTACCAAACTGTGCTCAGTGGACCAAACACTGCTCAATGTAACAAACTGTGCTCAGTGTAAAAAACTCTGATCAGTGTACCAAATTTTGCTAAGTGTAACAAACTATGATCAGTGTACCAAACTCTGCTCATTGTACCAATCTCTGATCAGTGTACCAAACTCTTATCAGTGTACAAAACACTGCTCAGTGTACCAAACTCTGCTCATTGTACCAAATTCTGCTCAGTGTATCAAGCTCTGCTCACTGTACCAAACTCTGATTAGTGTCCCAAACTGTGCTCATTGTACCAACCTCTGATCAGTTTATCAAACTGTGCACATTGTACCAAATTCTGCTCAGTGTATCAAACTATGCTCACTGTACCAAACTCTGATTAGTGTCCCAAACTGTGCTCAGTGTACCCAACAGTGCTCAGTGTACCAAACTTTGATCAGTGTACCAAACTCTGATCAGTGTAACAAACTGTGCTCAGTCTCACAAACTGTACTCAGTGTACCAAACTGTGCTCATTGTACCAATCTCTGATCAGTGTACCAAACTTTGCTCAGTGTAACAAACTCTGATCGGTGTAACAAACTGTGCTCAGTCTCACAAACTGTACTCAGTTTACCAAACTGTGCTCAGTGTACGAAACTCTGCTCAGGGTACCAAACTCTGAGCAGTGTACCAAACACTGCTCAGGCTCAGTGTACCAAACTGTGCTTAGTGTACCAAACTGTGCTCAGGGTACCAAACACTGCTCAGTGTAACAAACACCAGTGTACCAAACTGTGCTCAGTCTAACAAACTGTGCTCATTGTACCAATCTCTGATCAGTGTACCAAACTCGGCTCAGTGTAACAAACTGTGCTCAATGTAACAAATTCTGATCAATGTAACAAACTCTGATCAGTGTGCCAAACTCTGCTCAGAGTTTGTAACACTGAGCTCAGTTTGGTACACTGATCAGAATTTGGTACACTGAGCACAGTTAAGTACACTAATCAGAATTTGGTACAATGAGCAGAGTTTGGTACACTGATCACAGTTTGTTACATTGAGCACAATGTGGTACACTGATAAGAGGTTGTTACACTGAGCAGAGTTTGGCATACTAAGCAGAGTTTGGTTCACTGATCAGTGTTTGTTACACTGAACACAGTTTGGTACACTGAGCAGGGTTTGGTACACTGATCAGAGTACCAAACTGTGCTCATTGTACCAATCTCTGATCAGTGTACCAAACTCGGCTCAGTGTAACAAACTGTGCTCAGTCTAACAAACTGTGCTCAGTGTACCAAGCTGTGCTTAGTGTACCAAACTGTGCTCAGTGGACCAAACACTGCTCAGTGTTCTAAACGCTCATTGTACCAAACTCTGATCAGAGTACCCAACTGTGCTCATTGTAACAAACTCTGATCAGTTTATCAAACTGTGCACATTGTACCAAATTCTGATCAGTGTATCAAACTCTGCTCATTGCACCAAACTCTGATTAGTGTACCAAGCTGTGCTCAGTGTACCAAACAGTGCTCAGTGTAACAAACTGTGCTAAGTGTAACAAATTCTGATCAGTGTAACAAACTCTGATCAGTGTAACAAACTCTGATCAGTGTACCAAACTGTGCTCAGTGTAACAAACTGTGCTCAGTCTAACAAACTGTGCTCAGTGTACCAAACTGTGCCTCTGATTAGTGTACCAAACTGTGCTCAGTGTACCAAACAGTGCGCAGTGTAACAAACTGTGCTCAGTGTAACAAACTCTGATCCGTGTAACAAACTCTGATCAGTGTACCAAACTCTGCTCAGTGTAACAAGCTCTGATCATTGTACCAAACTCTGCTCAGTGTATCAAACTCTGCTGATTGTACCAAACTCTGATTAGTGTACTAAACTGTGCTCAGTGTACCAAACTGTGCTCAGTGTAACAAACTCTGATCCGTGTAACAAACTCTGATCAGTGTACCAAACTGTGCTCAGTGTAACAAACTCTGATTAGTGTAACAGACTCTGATCAGTGTACCAAACTGTGCTCAGTGTAACAAACTCTGTGTACCAAACACTGCTCAGTGTACCAAACTCTGCTCAGTGTAACAAACTGTGCTCAGTCTAACAAACACTGCTCAGTGTACCAAACTCTGCTCAGTGTACCAAACTGTGCTCAGTGTAACAAACTCTGATTAGTGTAACAGACTCTGATCAGTGTACCAAACTGTGCTCAGTGTAACAAACTGTGCTCAGTCTCACAAACTGTACTCAGTGTACCAAACTGTGCTCAGTGTAACAAACTCTGATTAGTGTAACAGACTCTGATCAGTGTACCAAACTGTGCTCAGTGTAACAAATTCTGATCAGTGTAACAAACTCTTATCAGTGTACCAAACTGTGCTCAATGTAACAAACTGTGCTCAGTGTAACAAACTCTGATCCGTGTAACAAACTCTGATCAGTGTACCAAACTGTGCTCATTGTACCAAACTCTGATCAGTGTACCAAACTGTGCTCATTGTACCAAACTCTGATCAGTGTACCAAACTGTGCTCACTGTAACAAACTGTGCTCAGTCTAACAAACTGTGCTCAGTGTACCAAACTGTGCCTCTGATTAGTGTACCAAACTGTGCTCAGTGTACCAAACTCTGATCAGTGAAACAAACTCTGATCAGTGTACCAAACTGTGCCCAGTGTACCAAACAGTGCTCAGTGTAACAAACTGTGATCAGTGTACAAAACTTTGCTAAGTGTAACAAACTCTGATCAGGGTACCAAACTCTTATCAGTGTACCAAACACTGCTCAGTGTACCAAACACTGCTCAGTGTAACAAACACCAGTGTACCAAACTGTGCTCAGTGTACCAAACAGTGCGCAGTGTAACAAACTGTGCTCAGTGTAACAAACTCTGATCAGTGTACCAAACTCTGCTCAGTGTAACAAACTGTGCTCAGTCTAACAAACACTGCTCAGTGTACCAAACTCTGCTCAGTGTACCAAACACTGCTCAGTGTAACAAACACCAGTGTACCAAACTGTGCTCAGTGTACCAAACTGTGCTCATTGTACCAAACTCTGATCAGTGTACCAAACTGTGCTCATTGTACCAAACTGTGGTCTGTACCAAACTGTGCTCAGTGTAACAAACTGTGCTCAGTGTAAGAAACTCTGATGAGTGTAACAAACTCTGATCAGTGTACCAAACTGTGCTCAGTGTAACAAACTGTGCTCAGTCTCACAAACTGTACTCAGTGTACCAAACTGTGCTCAGTGTAACAAACTCTGATCCGTGTAACAAACTCTGATCAGTGTACCAAACTTTGCTAAGTGTAACAAACTGTGATTAGTGTACCAAACTTTGCTAAGTGTAACAAACTGTGATTAGTGTACCAAACTTTGCTAAGTGTAACAAACTGTGATTAGTGTACCAAACTTTGCTAAGTGTAACAAACTGTGATTAGTGTACCAAACTTTGCTAAGTGTAACAAACTGTGATTAGTGTACCAAACTTTGCTAAGTGTAACAAACTGTGATTAGTGTACCAAACTTTGCTAAGTGTAACAAACTGTGATTAGTGTACCAAACTTTGCTAAGTGTAACAAACTGTGATTAGTGTACCAAACTGTGCTCAGTGTACCAAACAATGCTCAGTGTAACAAACTGTGCTAAGTGTAACAAATGCTGATCAGTGTAACAAACTCTGATCAGTGTACCAAACTGTGCCCAGTGTACCAAACAGTGCTCAGTGTAACAAACTGTGCTAAGTGTAACAAATGCTGATCAGTGTAACAAACTCTGATCAGTGTACCAAACTTTGCTCAATGTAACAAACTGTGCTCAGTGTACCAAACTGTGCTCAGTGTACCAAACACTGCTCAGTGTACCAAACTGTGCTCAGTGTAACAAACTCTGATCAATGTACAAAACTGTGCTCAGTGTACCAAACAGTGCTCAGTGTAACAAACTGTGCTCAGTGTAACAAATTCTGATCAGTGTAACAAACTCTGATCAGTGTACCAAACTGTGCTCAGTGTACCAAACAGTGCTCAGTGTAACAAACTGAGCTCAGTCTAACAAACTGTGCTCAGTGTACCAAACTGTGCTCAGTGGACCAAACACTGCTCAGTGTACCAAACTGTGCTCAGTGTAACAAACTCTGATCAGTGTCCCAAACTTTGCTAAGTGTAACAAACTCTGATCACTGTACCAAACTCTTATCAGTGTACCAAACACTGCTCAGTGTATCAAACTGTGCTCAGTGTACCAAACTGTGCTCATTGTACCAAACTGTGGTCAGTGTAACAAACTCTGATCAGTGTAACAAACTCTTATCAGTGTACCAAACTGTGCTCAATGTAACAAACTGTGCTCAGTGTAACAAACTCTGATCAGTGTACCAAACACTGCTCAGTGTACCAAACTGTGCTCAGTGTACCAAACTCTGATCAGTGTAACAAACTCTGATCAGTGTACCAAACTTTGCTAAGTGTAACAAACTCTGATCAGTGTACCAAACTCTTATCAGTGTACCAAACACTGCTCAGTGTACCAAACTGTGCTCAGTGTACCAAACTGTGCTCAGTGTAACAAACACTGCTCAGTATACCAAACTGTGCTCGGTGTACCAAACTCTTATCAGTGGACCAAACACTGCTCAGTGTACCAAACTGTGCTCAACGTAACAAACTGTGCTCAGTGTAACAAACTCTGATCAGTGTACCAAACACCGCTCAGTGTACCAAACTGTTCTCAGTGTAACAACCTCTGATCAGTGTACCAAACTGTGCTCAGTGTACCAAACAGTGCTCAGTGTAACAAACTGTGCTCAGTCTAACAAACTGTGCTCATTGTACCAAACTGTGCTCAGTGTAACAAACTGTGATCAGTGTACCAAACTTTGCTAAGTGTAACAAACTCTGATCAGTGTACCAAACTTTGCTAAGAGTAAAAAACTCTGATCAGTGTACCAAATTCTTATCAGTGTACCAAACACTGCTGAGTGTACGAAACTGTGCTCAGTGTAACAACCTGTGCTCAGTCTATCAAACTGTGCTCAGTGTACCTGTGCTCAGTGTACCAAACAGTGCTGAGTGTAACAAACTGTGCTCAGTCTATAAAACTGTGCTCAGTGTACCAATCTGTGCTCAGTGTAACAAACTTTGCTCAGTCTATCAAACTGTGCTCAGTGTACCTGTGCTCAGTGTACCAAACAGGGCTCAGTGTAACAAACTGTGCTAAGTGTAACAAATTCTGATCAGTGTAACAAACTCTGATCAGTATACCAAACTCTTATCAGTGTACCAATCTGTGCTCAGTGTAACAAACTTTGCTCAGTCTATCAAACTGTGCTCGGTGTACCAAACTCTTATCAGTGTACCAATCTGTGCTCAGTGTAACAAACTTTGCTCAGTCTATCAAACTGTGCTCAGTGTCCCAATCTCTGCTCAGTGTACCAAACTGTTCTCAGTGTAACAACCTCTGATCAGTGTACCAAACATTGCTCAGTGTACCAAACTGTTCTCAGTGTAACAACCTCTGATCAGTGTACCAAACTGAGCTCAGTGTACAAAACAGCGCTCCGTGTAACAAACTGTGCTCAGTATATCAAACTGTGCTCAGTGTACCTGTGCTCAGTGTACCAAACAGTGCTGAGTGTAACAAACTGTGCTCAGAATAAAAAACTGTGCTCAGTGTAACAACCTGTGCTCAGTCTATCAAACTGGGCTCAGTGTACCAAACTGTGCTGAGTGTACCAAACTCTGATCAGAGTTTGTTACATTGAGCACAGATTGGTACACTGATAAGAGTTTGTTACACTGATCAGAATTTGTTACACTTAGCACAGTTTGTTACACTGAGCACTGTCTGGTACACCGAGCACAGTTTGGTACACTGATAAGAGGTTGGTACACTGATCAGAGTTTGGTACACCGTGCACAGTTTGGTATACTGAGCAGTGTTTGGTACACTGATCAGAGCTTGTTACACTGATCAGAGTTTGGTACACTGAGCAGAGTTTGCTACACTGAGCACAGTTTGATATACTGAGCACAGTTTGTTACACTGAGCCCTGTTTGGTACACTGAGCACAGGTACACTGAGCACAGTTTGATAGACTGAGCAAAGTTTGTTACACTGAGCACAGATTGGTACACTGAGCACAGTTTAGTACACTGAGCAGTGTTTGGTACACTGAGCAGTGTTTGGGACACTGATAAGAGTTTGGTACACCGAGCACAGTTTGGTGTTTGTTAAACTGAGCACAGTTTGTTACATTGAGCACAGATTGGTACACTGATAAGAGTTTGTTACACTTAGCAAAGGTTGGTACACTGATCACAGTTTGTTACACTTAGCAAAGTGTGGTACACTGATCAGAGTTTGGTACACCGTGCACAGTTTGGTATACTGAGCAGTGTTTGGTACACTGAGCAGTGTTTGGTACACTGAGCAGAGTTTGGTATAATGATCAGAGTTTGTTACACTGGTACACTGATAAGAGTTTGTTACACTGAGCACTGGTTGGTACACTGAGCACAGTTTGGTACAGTCTACCAAACTGTTCTCAGTGTAACAACCTCTGATCAGTGTACCAAACTCTTATCCCAAACTGTGCTCAGTGTAACACACTCTGATCAGTGTACCAAACTTTGCTCAGTGTAACAAACTCTGCTCAGTCTAACATACTGTGCTCAGTGTACCAAACAGTGCTGAGTGTAACAAACTGTGCTCAGTATATCAAACTGTGCTCAGTGTACCGAACTGTGCTCAGTGTAACAAAATGTGCTCAGTCTATCAAACTGGGCTCAGTGTACCAAACTGTGCTCAATGTAACAAACTCTGATCAGAGTTTGGTCCACTGAGCAGAGTTTGGTACACTGATAAGAGGTTGGTACACTGATCAGAGTTTGGTACACCTAGCACAGTTTGGTATACTGAGCAGTGTTTGGTACACTGAGCAGAGTTTGGTACACTGAGCAGCGTTTGGTACACTGAGCACAGTTTAGTACACTGAGCAGTGTTTGGTACTACACTGAGCAGTGTTTGGTACGCTGATCAGAGTTTGTTACACTAATCAGAGTTTGTGACACTGAGCACAGTTTGGTACGCTGATCAGAGTTTGTTACACTAATCAGAGTTTGTGACACTGAGCACAGTTTGGTACAGTCTACCAAACTGTTCTCAGTGTAACAAACTCTGATTAGTGTAACAAACTCTGATCAGTGTACCAAACACTGCTGAGTGTACTAAACTGTGCTCAGTGTAACAAACTGTGCTCAGTCTATCAAACTGTGCTCAGTGTACCAAACTCTGCTCAGTGTACCAAACACTGCTCAGTGTACCAAACTCTGCTCAGTGTACCAAACACTGCTCAGTGTACCAAACTGTGCTCAGTGTACCAAACTGTGCTCAGTGTAACAAACTGTGCTCAGTCTATCAGACTGTGCTCAGTGTACCAAACTCTGCTCAGTGTAACAAACTCTGATCAGTGTAACAAACTCTGATCAGTGTACCAAACTCTGCTCAGTGTAACAAACTCTGATCAGTGTAACAAACTCTGATCAGTGTACCAAACTGTTCAGTGTACCAAACACTGTTTAGTGTACCACCAAACACTGCTCAGTGTACCAAACTGTGCTCATTGTACCAAACTGTGCTCAGTGTAACAAACTCTGATCAGTGTACCAAACTGTTCAGTGTACCAAACACTGTTTAGTGTACCAAACACTGCTCAGTGTACCAAACACTGCTCAGTGTACCAAACTCTGCTCAGTGTACCAAACTCTGCTCAGTGTACGACACTCTGCTCAGTGTACCAAACTCTGCTCAGTGTGCCAAATTGAGGAACCAAACTCAAGTCATGCTATAGTTCTACCATTGCAATATTTGCTTCCAATTATAAAATTAGAAATAAGTTCCTATAAACCTTGTAAATACCAGTATGTTCCTAAATATAATGGTATTTTCAACTTCTTTATTGATTGAGCATTGTTTTATACAGCTTTTCTTAACAGCTTTGCAGTTGCTGGTTGTGTTAGACCTACCTGTAGGAGGGGAAGTGTGGTTGGTGCCCTAATATTGCTCCCTGCCTGCTGTTTGATCCCAGACATGAAGGGACCCAGACCAATGGAACCCAGAGGGAGTGACAGCATGCCAGCAGGGGGCAGCACTGATGCTGGGTTATTAGCGATTCCTACAACAAACACATTTACTCATTCTATAAAAGCAAATACAGCTAAAATTTTAGGACTACCTGTATTTCACTCAGAAAACTTTCTTTGCTTTCCAAAACATTTCAAACCAAACCAGTGGAGTAATGCAAGGTATCAATGGAGAAGGATTTTATATTTGTTGTAAGTATAAAAGATCAGTACCTTAAACATACTTTTTTGACTTCTATGGAATGGTCATAGGAAATGTAAAAAACTTGTAATCAATCTTTTTCAAAAACTGTTTAATTATATATGCAGGACAGTGATGAAGAGTTGCACTGGGGAGATAAAAGTAGACTTTGGTATATGAGCACATACCTGATGTCCGACCACCACTAGATGCTACTGTTGTTGTGTTTGTAGTGGAGCCATGGTGAGTCACTGAAGATATGGCGGTTACCATGGTAACCATGGTTGGAACACTAGCACCTGATGAGGATGTCTGATAAAGCACAAGTGTACATCAGGTTATCAAAATTATCATAATTTCATCATAATTAAAATTGTACTTAATCTGTTCACCGATCAAATCAAAATCTTTGTTTTCCTATTGACGTTCCATATCATTCCTCGGATTTCTCCACCACTCACACATCCTATGTCACACATACATATCTAATGCTGTTTTATACTGATGGTTAATTGTAATTTGATTCTTAGACTTGTCAATGTAATCCATTCCCCATAAATAGCAACTGAATGTAACAATAATGTTAGAATATGACAGATGTCCCCATGATGGATAATTAGTGAAAATGGGAATACATTTACCTAGTTATCCACTTTTCAGAACCAAGAGAACTGTTCACTAAATATCTGCTATAACAGCCCTATACACTGTTTATAAAGCAGATACAGGTATGTCCTTGCTCTATCTGACTTACCTGGGCAAGGGATGCTGACGATACTATGGGAGATGATGTGCTTGTCGATGATGACACAATGCCGCTGGGCAGTGAGCTGACAAAGATACCAGTGTGGTTCTGGATCACACCAGCGTTTGTATTAATAAGGCTGAGTGGGACAGGGATGCTCCCTCCTCCCGGGACAGACAGCGATACCTGCATGTTCTGTAAACCCTGAAGGTTGGTAATATTCATGCCTTGTAAACCTGTTAGATTCTGGAGGAGGTTGGACGGCAGGCCGATGTTGGCTATATTAATGTTTGTGATTGGTTGTTGGTTTAGTGTTGCCTGACCGGTGTTGCCCTCTGTAGCTAAAATAAAAGCAAAGTAAATTTATTCATACATATTTTACTTCGACACACTTTCATTTTTATACAGGATCTTCATTACCATAATTTTTGAAACAGAATCTCCAATGAGTTCCAAAAAAGGACCAATGGCACACTCCTTACTGATGGCTTGTATGTGTATGAAATGTAATAAAAATGTTTTCAATGGTAAAAAGTATGTTCCAGACATCATCAACTGATGAACGGACAGACAGTGTCATATCAAAATACGTCCTGTCAAAATTGTCATATTTAATTACATGATAAACACAGTTGATGATATATAGCTTGCGATAAACAATTTTTTAATTAATCTCAAATCATAAAACGTTAAATATTTTCCCTTTTTTTTTAAACACATTTGATAAGGGTTTAATGACCTATATAACATTATCATAATGCCATAAAAAATTAATGTAGAATTTCTGGTGAGGGCAAGCCACTGAATTTGCATTGTATAATGTATAATGAAAGACTTACTTTGTACAAATGTGATGTTGCCGGCCTGTTGGAGGCTTTGTTGGATCTGAGTGATGTTGGAGTTGTCTATCCCTGGCTTTCTGCCTTGCAGATTCAGGTTAGTGAGTGTGGTGTTGGGTGGGGGTGTTGGGGTGGGGATCGGAGTCTTCACACTGTGAACTGAGGTCACAGAAGTCGGACCCTGGGGAAACAGCTGACCTTGACCTGCAAACACAAGCAATATTACTTTAGTCAATTCTATATTTAATTTGATGTTAAGTCCATGTTCCAAATCTCTTCACATGTACTTAAGAAATAGGCTTTTAAGAATTGAACCGAATTTCTCATAATGCATCTCAATTATATGCCCCCCCCCCCCCCCTCCAATGAGGGCTCCACCTTCATGTATAAATGCTGAGTAACCTGGCCCTGTGACGTTCCATACTAAGTTTGAGGGCTCCACTTTCAAGTATCAATGCTGTGTAACCGGGCCCTGTGAGGTTCCATACTAAGCTTGAGGGCTCCATCTTTCCTGTATAAATGCTGAGTAACCTGGCCCTGTGAGGTTCCATCCTAAGTTTGAGGGCTCCATCCTTCCTGTATAAATGCTGAGTAACCTGGCCCTGTGAGGTTCCATACTAAGTTGGAGGGCTCCACTTTCATGTATAAATGCTGAGTAACCTGGCCCTGTGAGGTTCCATACTAAGTTTGAGGGCTCTACCTTCATGTATAAATGCTGAGTAACCTGGCCCTGTGAGGTTCCATACTAAGTTTGAGAGCTCCACCTTCATGTATAAATGCTGAGTAACCGGGCCTTGTGAGGTTCCATACTAAGTTTGAGGGCTCCATCCTTCCTGGATAAATGCTGAGTAACCTGGCCCTGTGAGGTTCAATACTAAGTTTGAGGGCTCCACTTTCATGTATAAATGCTGAGTAACATGGCCCTGTGAGGTTCCATACTAAGTTTGAGGGCTCCACTTTCATGTATAAATGCTGAGTAACATGGCCCTGTGAGGTTCCATACTAAGTTTGAGGGCTCCACCTTCATGTATAAATGCTGAGTAACCGGGCCCTGTGAGGTTCCATACTAAGTTTGAGAGCTCCACCTTCATGTATAAATGCTGAGTAACCGGGCCCTGTGAGGTTCCATACTAAGTTTGGGGGCTCCATCCTTCCTGTATAAATGCTGAGTAACCTGGCCCTGTGAGGTTCCATACTAAGTTTGAGAGCTGCACTTTCATGTATAAATGCTGAGTAACCGGGCCCTGTGAGGTTCCGTACTAAGTTTGAGGGCTCCATCCTTCCTGTATAAATGCTGAGTAACCGGGCCCTGTGAGGTTCCATACTAAGTTTGAGGCCTCCAACCTTCCTGTATAAATGCTGAGTAACCGGGCCCTGTGAGGTTCCATACTAAGTTTGGGGGCTCCATCCTTCCTGTATAAATGCTGAGTAACCGGGCCCTGTGAGGTTCCGTACTAAGTTTGAGGGCTCCATCCTTCCTGTATAAATGCTGAGTAACCGGGCCCTGTGAGGTTCCATACTAAGTTTTGTTCAACCCATTGCTTGTTTTGGACCATAATCTTGTTGTGCCATGATATCCCCTCACTAGCCCTTCAGACAGATGAGCTGACATCACAGTTCAATGATCAACATGATGTTTTACCTGTAGATGTGGGTGTTGATGCTGGACAACATGATGTTTTACCTGTAGATGTGGGTGTTGACGCTGGACTCTGATCTGGCGTGTTGGGTATAGACCTGTAATAGTTAAAAGTTGATATTCAAGTAAAGATATGTGTGGCTCTTAATTTGGTTATAGGTCTAGAAAAGGTTATTTATTACAAATGGAAATACAGAATACATGGTATAGGTTACAGATGAATATCTGCCAATACAAAAAATTGTGATCTGAACATTCAAATGTAAAATCAAAATTGTCAAAAAGATTGTGGAGTCGAAACAACAATCACACTGACAAAATTACTAGCAGTCTACCATCTTTTCACCGTCACCTTAAACCTATACATCACCACCATCTGTAAAACATATCTGTATCAATTCACCTTTGTCCAATTCCATGGTGGCCTAGTTTGGTACGAGACAGCGTCTGTGATTGGTGACTTGTTGGCTGTTTCTGTATGTTAAGCTGCAGCTGATTGGGTGCTTGTGAAGTGCTTCCCGGGGCTGAAAGGAAAAACAGTTGTGTCAAAATTTCTGTTTTAAAGTTTTCTGACAATCATCTGATAAACGGTCTCTTGCTTTGTCACCTCCAGTGTATCAATACATCATGATGGAAGACCAGGTTCTCCAAGAGCTGATGCGGTATATCACAGTAAATAGAAGCTAAAATAAGTCAGTGTTTAATTTTGTAAAGGATCAATAACACACGACATCCATCAGGGAACCATTTTTAATAATTATGATGACAGCACAAACAAATTATATTAAAAGTAAAAATATTCACATCATGATATTTAAAATTGTGAATGCCTTCACGCATTATCTTTAATTTCATACTGTGCAAAATATAAGTGAGGAACAGTATCGTAAAAATGTTGGACCAGCCTTAATAAATAAGTTTCCTGCTGGAGCTATGGTGAGTGAGAGCTGTATGGGGACATACCTGCTGGAGCTAGGGTGAGTAAGAGCTGTATGGGGACATGCCTGCTGGAGCTAGGGTGAGTGAGAGCTGTATGGGGATGTACCTGCTGGAGCTATGGTGAGTGAGAGCTGTATGGGGACGTACCTACTGGAGCTAGGGTGAGTGAGAGCTGTATGGGGACATGCCTGCTGGAGCTAGGGTGAGCGAGAGCTGTATGGGGATGTACCTGCTGGAGCAATAGTGAGTGAGAGCTGTATGGGGACGTACCTACTGGAGCTAGGGTGAGTGAGAGCTGTATGGGGACGTTCCTGCTGGAGCTAGGGTGAGTGAGAGCTGTATAGGGACGTACCTGCTGGAGCTAGGGTGAGTGAGATCTGTATGGGGACGTACCTGCTGGAGCTAGGGTGAGTGAGATCTGTATGGGGACGTACCTGCTGGAGCTATGGTGAGTGAAAGCTGTATGGGTATGTACCTGCTGGAGCTAGGGTGAGTGAGAGCTGTATGGAGACGTACCTGCTGGAGCTAGGGTAAGTGAGAGCTGTATGGGGACATACCTGCTGGAGCTATGGTGAGTGGGAGCTGTATGGGGATGTACCTGCTGAAGTTATGGTGAGTGAGAGCTGTATGGGGACATACCTGCTTGAGCTAGGGTGAGTGAGAGCTGTATGGGGACGTACCTGCTGGAGCTAGGGTAAGTGAGAGCTGTATGGGGACATACTTGCTGGAGCTATGGTGAGTGAGAGCTGTATGGGGACATACCTGCTGGAGCTATAGTGAGTGAGAGCTGTACGGGGACGTACCTGCTGGAGCTATAGTGAGTGAGAGCTGTATGGGTATGTACCTGCTGGAGCTATGGTGAGTGAGAGCTGTATGGGTATGTACCTGCTGGAGCTAGGGTGAGTGAGAGCTGTAAGGGGACGTACCTGCTGGAGCTAGGGGAAGTGAGAGCTGTATGGGGACATACTTGCTGGAGCTATGGTGAGAGAGAGCTGTATGGGGACATACCTGCTTGAGCTAGGGTGAGTGAGAGCTGTATGGGGACATCCTGCTGGAGCTATAGTGAGTGAGAGCTGTATGGGGACGTACCTGCTGGAGCTATGGTGAGTGAGAGCTGTATGGGGACATTCCTCTTGCCAGCCAGTAGTCCAGCAGCTGTGGTTCCACTCTGTGGGTCAGGCTATCACAGACAAAAGTAAACATTCCGATCATACAGTGTGGATATGTTGCTATAGCAATAGTAAAACCCGGTACAGTTACACCCTGCTAGTTCAGGTTGTCAGGTTGTCCTACTATCTTGCCTTTCAAACAAATTTCTTTTTGTATAAATAATAATTTATTTACAAACCAGCTTCAACCGATCGCTCTCTATCATGTTTGTTTACTGTTGAGTTACTGGTTGTTATGTTCCCCGATTCTGAAAATATTTCTCTCTTTTTCTTTTTTATAATAGATCTTTCTAATATGTTAGGGATCTTTTACTTGTCATGACATACATGGGCAATGGTAAGGTTTGTAGAGTTGTTTGAGAATCATTGTAATGGTGAGAGTTGTGGTGGTGTACCTTTGTCATGGTGAGTTATGGTGACTTACCTGGGCAGTAGTGAGAGTTGTGGTGACTTACCTGGGCAGTAGTGAGAGTTATGGTGACTTACCTGGGCAGTAGTAAGAGTTATGGTGACTTACCTGGGCAGTAGTGAGAGTTTTGGTGACTTACCTGTACAGTAGTGAGAGTTGTGGTGACTTACCTGGGCAGTAGTGAGAGTTGTGGGGACTTACCTGTGCAGTAGTGAGAGTTGTGGTGACTTATCTGTACAGTAGTGAGAGTTGTGGTGACTTCCCTGTACAGTAGTGAGAGTTGTGGTGACTTCCCTGTACAGTAGTGAGAGTTGTGGTGACTTCCCTGTCCAGTAGTGAGAGTTGTGGTGACTTATCTGTACAGTAGTGAGAGTTGTGGTGACTTCCCTGGGCAGTAGTGAGAGTTGTGGTGACTTATCTGTACAGTAGTGAGAGTTGTGGTGACTTCCCTGTACAGTAGTGAGAGTTGTGGTGACTTCCCTGTCCAGTAGTGAGAGTTGTGGTGACTTACCTGGGCCGTAGTGAGAGTTGTGGTGACTTACCTGGGCCGTAGTGAGAGTTGTGGTGACTTACCTGGGCAGTAGTTAGAGTTGTGGTGACTAGCCTCTGCGGTTGTGAGAGTTTTGGTGACTTACCTGGGCAGTAGTGAGAGTTTTGGTGACTTACCTGGGCAGTAGTGAGAGTTGTGGTGACTTACCTGGGCAGTAGTGAGAGTTGTGGTGACTTATCTGTACCGTAGTGAGGGTTGTGGTGACTTACCTGTAAAGTAGTGAGAGTTGTGGTGACTTACCTGTGCAGTTGTGAGAGTTGTGGTGACTTACCTGTGCAGTAGTGAGAGTTGTGGTGACTTACGTGTACAGTAGTGAGAGTTGTGGTGACTTACTTGGGCAGTAGTGAGAGTTGTGGTGACTTGCCTTGGCAGTAGTGAGGGTTGTGGTGACTTACCTGGGCAGTAGTGAGAGTTGTGGTGACTTATCTGTACAGTAGTGAGGGTTGTGGTGACTTACCTGTACAGTAGTGAGAGTTGTGGTGACTTACCTGGGCAGTTGTGAGAGTTGGGGTGACTTACCTGGGCAGTTGTGAGAGTTGTGGGGACTTACCTGGGCAGTTGTGAGAGTTGTGGTGACTTACCTGTCCAGTAGTGAGAGTTGTGGTGACTTACCTGTGCAGTTGTGAGAGTTGTGGTGACTTACCTTGGCAGTAGTGAGAGTTGTGGTGACTTACCCGGGCAGTTGTGAGAGTTGTGGTGACTTACCTGTACAGGAGGGAGAGGTGGGGTGACTTACCTGGGCAGTTGTGAGAGTTGTGGTGACTTACCTGTGCAGTTGTGAGAGTTGTGGTGACTTACCTGGGCAGTAGTGAGAGTTGCCGTGACAGCTTGGCGACTCATGAGAGCCTGCGCAGCAGTGATTGTGATACCAGGAGTGGAGGTGGTCAGCGTGGTCTGGGTGTATTCTATGTGGGGGGCGTGGCCTGGTTTCTGAGTTGTTATCTTTACTGCACGCCGTCCCTCCTCAGTGAAGATCTCCTTAAACTGCTGCAAGTACCTACAGTAATAATGAAGTACTTATTGATGATCTAAAGCAACTTAGACATTCTTCCATTACTCTGTCCTAAGTGACTTACTGACCAACATAATCTCAAGGATGCTTGGGAAGTAGCTTTCATCGTCAGACTCTGTCCTAAGTGACTTACTGACCAGAGATAATCTCAAGGATGCTGAGGAAATAGCTTTCATCGTCAGACTCTGTCCTAAGTGGCTTACTGACCACAGATAATCTCAGGGATACTTGGGAAGTAGCTTTCATTGATAGGAGGAGAAGTATACTTGAAGTCAAAGTGTGGAATTAAGATAGTAATATCGTTCAATGTGTGCAATGTATCAAGCTGAATGTTGTTCTGTATATATTTATACTTACTTGTCAACAACACTTTTTGTTCTCAAGTTAAACCTGAAATATAAGAGGATAAAAGAATTAACAACAGGTATATGAGAATCAATGGTTATATTCAGCAAACAAAGCACTTTGAGGTTGTATTGTTTACACAACAATCCTAAAATACCATTTATAGCAATATGCTGTTATCTCACACATTTTATTTTTTTCAAAAACTGCAAGTTATAGACCTTGTAGTAAATATCAAACTTCAGTCCGAGTGGTCTATTTTATGTTGTACACCCTATACCTGACTACATACGTGCAAGTCTTTCCTCGCGAGTTCTCCTTGTAGTCGTGGTCCAGATACAGAGTACCAAAGTACATATCATCAGACTTCCGTTTCCTTATACTCAGTCGAGCCAGTAGTTTTTTCTCTGTGTTGATGTCTCGCTCCAGTGTGGTCTCTTCAACCAATTCCTGTGATTATACACATACAGATATTGTAGAAATATTGTTCAATAGCGGGGCATTTTTTTTTTTGAACTTCTGCCACTTCACTTGTGCATGAGAAATAAATCCAGAACAATGTATATTAAAGAGTTTCCCTGTCAAATACTTAAAAAACAGAGTCACATAACAACTCTGAATGAAACAACTTGCACTGGATAAAATTAGCCTCAAATAATGTCAACTTATGATACTCTCAGTAAAGAAGTACAATGTCCTTATGAATCTTTCTTCATATAACTATTTCTGTTACATTTAAAAGTGAACATTTATCAGTAAGAATGTCTATTGATTAAATAAACATCATAGGAGAAATAAACAGCAAAGCTGTAGAGTTTAACATTTCAGGACCTCTTTCACACTTATAATTATATAGCAATGTGAATATGGGGTAGTGGAACCTTGGTACATGTAATACATGTACTTGAGGAACAGTTTTCCATAAGGAGCTATCGATGTTGGTGAGAATCAGAACACAAGTTAATACAAGACAGAAATATTGGCAATTTTTTTTATTTATTTTTTTCACTTAAGAAATTGAAATTGAAGCAGTCTAGATATTGAACTTCAAAACTATCAAACTTAAGCTCTGCTAAATTCATTTTCTATCAGGATTGTTGATATTTTGTGTGTTTGACCTGTTGTCTTCCATTCCAACCCTGTCAGCTAGCTGTAGCCACTTTAAAATCCATCCTTACTTAATACCATTATTACATTTACCCATTGTATACTATTTATATACAGTAATGCCTATTGTTTCATTGGCTGCAAACTTCATCAACAACATAATCTCAAGGCCCCATTTCCTCATTGCTGAACAATTTCATCATATGTCCCTCCCAATAGTTGTTATATTGACAAACCACTTTAGAATGACGAAATTGTACAGGACGAATTGTGGCTGTGTTATAAAGCTTACTTGAAGGTTGAACTCAGTCTAAAACTGAATCCTTCCCTCCTTCCCAGATTCAAACTAATCCATTAGGAGACTTACCAGGACATTATTGGGGGTCATTTCAGGAGGTTCCTGGGCCGTAGCGTACTTCTCCACCTGTTAAAATCCACACAGATTTTATACAGATTATGTCAAGTTAACAAGATTTTTTGCAAAAGGTTAAAGATATGAAGGAGTAAGAATGAACAAGTGAGTGTGAAAAGTACTATTGTAAGATATTTAATACTGAAAACTTTAAAAAAAAAAATAAAAAAAAAATGTTTTTATTATTAATTGATAACACTAGTACTGCTGCAAAGATTATCTTGTATGCAGCATTTTTTAAACTTTCTTTAGCACAAACACAAAAATCTTCTTTAGTAATGTTAGTACAATTTGATGATTATATACCAGGAACAAAAACAAAATAAAAGAGTACCTGTGATCCAGAGAGGAAATGTTTGTAATACTTACATCAACAGTCTCCGGTACAGACAGCTGGACAAGTCTCTGTTGCCACATGTCCACCGGCTACAAAAAGTACAGCATACATACAATCACTTTATATAAGATCAGATTTACATAAACTTTAATTCTGTAATCAAATTTCACATTCAATGAGCTTGAGAGTTAATGTTTTCAAAGAAAACCACAACATATTATTTGAACATTTTTATACAACTAAGGTAATTCAATGCAGTTTAAAAATTACAGGTATGTATACAAATTACAGGTATGTCTAAAAATCTACCAAGCATTTTATTTGGCAGTCCCTGTCATTTTGCTTAGTTCATAATCAAACTTAAGACACTTGGAACAACATTTACCCGGGTTAACAAGTTTAATCTACACTGAAATCTACCGTAGAACCTATCATAGGTTTGGCTGTAAAACAATCTCCAAATTATCGAGGAAACAAACCAACCTTATGAACAATCTAAATGGCATATTGCTCTACAGAGCAGTTTGATCAATATTTATTTGTCTTTAAGAAAATCTCATTGGAAAACCACTAGCCAACAAGAGTGGAGGATGTACTTTTCAAATCATTAAATTCTAGTAGGTCAGTACAATTTACTTTTACCCAGAGGCAAATTAAAACGGCAATGTTCTAATACCACAAAGTCAACTTGGTACCAAACAAGGACTTTATTTCCGTATGATGTAGGGTGTTACCGGTTTTCCTATTTTTAAGTTGACATTAGGAGTATGTGTGCGTGACTTCTTTTTCTGTAAGAAGTCCAACAGTCTCAGCTCCTTGGGTGCTGCGGCCTGAGCAAACTTTCTCTTCCTGTTGATGGCAGCTTGGGTATATTTTTTTACAGATCTGTAGAGAAATGTAATAAGATGTACAAGTTATAAAATAAAAATTTTACGGTGAAGACATTTTTAATACCTATTGTCTAAAGATAAACATTGTAATGGGAAATTTTGCTGCAGTATAACTGTTGCCCGTCTCACCCTTCAAACATCCTCAATACTCCAGTGGCTATGCTAACTTATGTTCTCTGCACCCCTTGAATATGTCACGACAAAATCAGAGGCTTAGTGTCCATCGCCTCATAGATAGTAAAAGAAGACTAGATTATCCTTTGATGTACATCAAAAGAATCCAGAGACAGCCTAATGGTAAAATTGACCGACTCTGAAGTTGGGTGTTGTTCCTTTGTAATTTTCAAAGGACAGGTATCAGCCTAGTGACTGGTCAGCTGTTTTACCTGGGATTAATCAAATAGCTATCAGCATGCATTAAGTTTTGCCACGACATACTCAAGGGGCACAGAGAGTGTATGTGAGCATAACTCCTGAAGTAATGAGAATGCCCTTTGAAATAAGGGCAAATTTATTATAATGGTGAATATAAGGACACATCATATCCTATATAGTAATAACATGTGAAAGGCGAAATTCACTCTTGGTCAAATATTTATCTGGACAAGAATATACCAGCATACTTATTGTCTAGCAAAGAGATGAAATACATATTGTCTAGTAAAGATTTTTATCATATGAATACTGTGTTATGCAGTTTCAAAAAACCATCAAATAAATTATGTTAATGTAATGTGTTTAGTATCACTTCTGAAATGAATGTGACGTCACGTCATTGTGAAGCAGAAACAGTTTTCATCATTTTAGAGGCGGCCAAGTGCAAAATATTTGTATCAGATGACATTCATACAGTTTACTTTGTATTAAATGATAAAAAGAATCTGTCTTAGGTTTCCCTTCATATTTGATCTATGATAGTCGTTTTGGCTTTTTCATATTTGCTCACCAGAGGCTTGCAAACATGAAAAATCCAAAACGACTATCATAAATCTGATATGAAGGGAAACTTATGACAGATCCTCTATATAATACACAGGGGACTGGTAAAGGGAAATAATCACCTTTTCAGTAAGGGAGTGTTAAATTTCTTTTTATCATACTGTTGCCGATTAGCCACCAGTAACACTGAGGGGGAGGGGTCCAAACAGATAGGGTCCTCTGTCGCTAGTATCAACTGACTTTCCAAGGTCAATAGGTCATCTGGTGTCCATCTATGTCCATCACTGGACAGATTGTAGATGTCCGATAGCAAGGACTAAAAGGCAAAGAATGTATAGATATATAGGTAAAATGATAAATTAAAACAATTTATATTTCCATAATAGGATTTTATGGTTACTTAATCAAAATAATACACTTAATAATGGTTACTTAATCAAAAGAATACACTCAATAATAACATAAGTGATAAATAGTAAGGACAACTAGACAACACCAACTCCTATGATTAAATATTAGTGACTAGAAATCAACTGACTGGGAACATCAAACACATTGAACTTATAATACAGGCATTTGAACTCTTTACATCTTATAAGTGGTACTTATAGTTATACAGTGTATCTATATATGGATAATGGAATGTTATCATGAACTTGTTTTTTTTAAATTAACACAGTAAACCCAAATTTTGTTTCAGTAATTTTTGTGTTATAGCCTTTTAAAATGCTTGGTGTATAATTTCCATTTACCGCTGATATGTCAAAGTTGTCTGAATACCAGATTTAAATATGTCACATCTGAAGTGAAAAATTTCACCCAACACAATTGAAAAGGTATTCTAAAGACTAAACTTACCTGTTGGGAGGGTTTGAGCAGTACATACCGTGTGTTGTGTCTAAACATACCTGTTGGGAGGGTTTGAGCAGTACATACTGTGTGTCGTGTCTAAACTTACCTGTTGGGAGGGTTTGAGCAGTACAGACTGTGTGTCGTGTCTAAACTTACCTGTTGGGAGGGGTTGAGCAGTACACACTGTGTGTCGTGTCTAAACATACCTGTTGGGAGGGTTTGAGCAGTACACACTGTGAGTCGTGTCTAAACTTACCTGTTGGGAGGGTTTGAGCAGTACATACTGTGTGGCGTGTCTAAACTTACCTGTTGTGAGGGTTTGAGCAGTACATACTGTGTATCGTGTCTAAACTTAACTGTTGGGAGGGTTTGAGGCTTTGAGCAGTACATACCGTGTGTTGTGTATAAACTTACCTGTTGGGAGGGTTTGAGCAGTACATACCGTGTGTTGTGTCTAAACTTACCTGTTGGGAGGGATTGAGCAGTACATACTGTGTGTCGTGTCTAAACTTACCTGTTTTGAGGGTTTGAGCAGTACATACTGTGTATCGTGTCTAAACTTACCTGTTGGGAGGGTTTGAGGCTTTGAGCAGTACATACCGTGTGTTGTGTCTAAACTTACCTGTTGGGAGGGTTTGAGCAGTACATACCGTGTGTTGTGTCTAAACTTACCTGTTGGGAGGGTTTGAGCAGTACAGACTGTGTGTCGTGTCTAAACTTACCTGTTGGGAGGCTTTGACCAGTACATACTGTGTGTCGTGTCTAAACTTACCTGTTTTGAGGGTTTGAGCAGTACATACTGTGTATCGTGTCTAAACTTAACTGTTGGGAGGGTTTGAGGCTTTGAGCAGTACATACCGTGTGTTGTGTATAAACTTACCTGTTGGGAGGGTTTGAGCAGTACAGACTGTGTGTCGTGTCTAAACTTACCTGTTGGGAGGCTTTGACCAGTACATACTGTGTGTCGTGTCTAAACTTACCTGTTGGGAGGGTTTGAGCAGTACATACTGTGCGTCGTGTCTAAAGTTACCTGTTGGGAGGGTTTGAGCAGTACACACTGTGAGTCGTGTCTAAACTTACCTGTTGGGAGGGTTTGAGGCTTTGAGCAGTACATACTGTGTGTCGTGTCTAAACTTACCTGTTGGGAGGCTTTGACCAGTACATACTGTGTGTCGTGTCTAAACTTACCTGTTTTGAGGGTTTGAGCAGTACATACTGTGTATCGTGTCTAAACTTAACTGTTGGGAGGGTTTGAGGCTTTGAGCAGTACATACCGTGTGTTGTGTCTAAACTTACCTGTTGGGAGGGTTTGAGCAGTACATACTGTGTGTCATATCCACCATTGGCAGATCTACGGTAATCTCTCACCTCCACAATTACACAGCCACTATAGAACACATTCACCTGTAACAACACAGAAAGTACCAGACAGCGGTGAGGGAATGCCATGGTTCAGGTTGTTTAGTGGTGATTATACATATATTTAGTGGGTTTATACAGAAACGTTTACTTGATACTTTAAGAATTCAGTTACTGTCAGTGCTTCAGAAAAAATTATAACATAAACAAAACCACAAAATTCATTTCACTTTAACAACCATTAAAGTCGAAAAAAAGCAATCTAGTGGGATGTACAGTGTACACTCGACTTTAACAAATGACCTGATACTGTAACATGAAAACAATTATACTAACTAGTCTTAAGTGTATTAACCTCTCAATTGAAATTGAAAGATTCCCAATATCACACGTCAATTTTTTTATCTTTTTAATACCATACATTTAAACGTCACTGATAAGTTATCCATAAGATTGCTATAGACAATTATAATATAAACTCCAAAAGGTAACAGCTTACCTGAGCTCGTTCCAACAAGTCAACAAGAAATGGAGGTAGCTGAAATATGATAAATAAAAGTCAATGAAGGCTTCATCAGCAAAAAAATAAATTGAGATTCCAAACACAGACGAAAGCAGAAGAGATTATTTTCCACCAAACAAAGTTATGCATAAGCAAATACCTACAACTAAATATCAGACAAATGGAGAAGTATGCTCATGAATACAAATATATTAATTCAAAGTTCAGTCATGAATTTTAACATTGATTATTGATCAAACTCTGTTGTATGGGTATACAATATACAGGAGAATGTCACATTCATTTGATATTTAGATTGTCATTATCTATCAATGGCTAGGTACTCCCACAAACAAACATGATACACATGATATCAAGTGTCGCTTTCCCTCAATGTATAATGGCTAGGTACTCCCACACACAAACGTGATACACATGATATCAAGTGTCGCTTTCCCTCAATGTATAATGGCTAGGTACTCCCACACCCAAACATGATATCAAGTGTCGCTTTCCCTCAATGTATAATGGCTAGGTACTCCCACACCCAAACATGATACACATGATATCAAGTGTCGCTTTCCCTCAATGTATAATGGCTAGGTACTCCCACACACAAACATGATACACATGATATCAAGTGTTGCTTTCCCTCAATGTATAATGGCTAGGTACTCCCACACACAAACATGATACACATGATATCAAGTGTCGCTTTCCCTCAATGTATAATGGCTAGGTACTCCCACACACAAACATGATACACATGATATCAAGTGTCGCTTTCCCTCAATGTATAATGGCTAGGTACTCCCACACACAAACATGATACACATGATATCAAGTGTCGCTTTCCCTCAATGTATAATGGCTAGGTACTCCCACACACAAACATGATACACATGATATCAAGTGTCGCTTTCCCTCAATGTATAATGGCTAGGTACTCCCACACACAAACATGATACACATGATATCAAGTGTCGCTTTCCCTCAATGTATAATGGCTAGGTACTCCCACACACAAACATGATACACATGATATCAAGTGTCGCTTTCCCTCAATGTATAATGGCTAGGTACTCCCACACACAAACATGATACACATGATATCAAGTGTCGCTTTCCCTCAATGTATAATGGCTAGGTACTCCCACACACAAACATGATACACATGATATCAAGTGTCGCTTTCCCTCAATGTATAATGGCTAGGTACTCCCACACACAAACATGATACACATGATATCAAGTGTCGCTTTCCCTCAATGTATAATGGCTAGGTACTCCCACACACAAACATGATACACATGATATCAAGTGTCGCTTTCCCTCAATGTATAATGGCTAGGTACTCCCACACACAAACATGATACACATGATATCAAGTGTCGCTTTCCCTCAATGTATAATGGCTAGGTACTCCCACACACAAACATGATACACATGATATCAAGTGTCGCTTTCCCTCAATGTATAATGGCTAGGTACTCCCACACACAAACATGATACACATGATATCAAGTGTCGCTTTCCCTCAATGTATAATGGCTAGGTACTCCCACACACAAACATGATACACATGATATCAAGTGTCGCTTTCCCTCAATGTATAATGGCTAGGTACTCCCACACACAAACATGATACACATGATATCAAGTGTCGCTTTCCCTCAATGTATAATGGCTAGGTACTCCCACACACAAACATGATACACATGATATCAAGTGTCGCTTTCCCTCAATGTATAATGGCTAGGTACTCCCACACACAAACATGATACACATGATATCAAGTGTCGCTTTCCCTCAATGTATAATGGCTAGGTACTCCCACACACAAACATGATACACATGATATCAAGTGTCGCTTTCCCTCAATGTATAATGGCTAGGTACTCCCACACACAAACATGATACACATGATATCAAGTGTCGCTTTCCCTCAATGTATAATGGCTAGGTACTCCCACACACAAACATGATACACATGATATCAAGTGTCGCTTTCCCTCAATGTATAATGGCTAGGTACTCCCACACACAAACATGATACACATGATATCAAGTGTCGCTTTCCCTCAATGTATAATGGCTAGGTACTCCCACACACAAACATGATACACATGATATCAAGTGTCGCTTTCCCTCAATGTATAATGGCTAGGTACTCCCACACACAAACATGATACACATGATATCAAGTGTCGCTTTCCCTCAATGTATAATGGCTAGGTACTCCCACACACAAACATGATACACATGATATCAAGTGTCGCTTTCCCTCAATGTATAATGGCTAGGTACTCCCACACACAAACATGATACACATGATATCAAGTGTCGCTTTCCCTCAATGTATAATGGCTAGGTACTCCCACACACAAACATGATACACATGATATCAAGTGTCGCTTTCCCTCAATGTATAATGGCTAGGTACTCCCACACACAAACATGATACACATGATATCAAGTGTCGCTTTCCCTCAATGTATAATGGCTAGGTACTCCCACACACAAACATGATACACATGATATCAAGTGTCGCTTTCCCTCAATGTATAATGGCTAGGTACTCCCACACACAAACATGATACACATGATATCAAGTGTCGCTTTCCCTCAATGTATAATGGCTAGGTACTCCCACACACAAACATGATACACATGATATCAAGTGTCGCTTTCCCTCAATGTATAATGGCTAGGTACTCCCACACACAAACATGATACACATGATATCAAGTGTCGCTTTCCCTCAATGTATAATGGCTAGGTACTCCCACACACAAACATGATACACATGATATCAAGTGTCGCTTTCCCTCAATGTATAATGGCTAGGTACTCCCACACACAAACATGATACACATGATATCAAGTGTCGCTTTCCCTCAATGTATAATGGCTAGGTACTCCCACACACAAACATGATACACATGATATCAAGTGTCGCTTTCCCTCAATGTATAATGGCTAGGTACTCCCACACACAAACATGATACACATGATATCAAGTGTCGCTTTCCCTCAATGTATAATGGCTAGGTACTCCCACACACAAACATGATACACATGATATCAAGTGTCGCTTTCCCTCAATGTATAATGGCTAGGTACTCCCACACACAAACATGATACACATGATATCAAGTGTCGCTTTCCCTCAATGTATAATGGCTAGGTACTCCCACACACAAACATGATACACATGATATCAAGTGTCGCTTTCCCTCAATGTATAATGGCTAGGTACTCCCACACACAAACATGATACACATGATATCAAGTGTCGCTTTCCCTCAATGTATAATGGCTAGGTACTCCCACACACAAACATGATACACATGATATCAAGTGTCGCTTTCCCTCAATGTATAATGGCTAGGTACTCCCACACACAAACATGATACACATGATATCAAGTGTCGCTTTCCCTCAATGTATAATGGCTAGGTACTCCCACACACAAACATGATACACATGATATCAAGTGTCGCTTTCCCTCAATGTATAATGGCTAGGTACTCCCACACACAAACATGATACACATGATATCAAGTGTCGCTTTCCCTCAATGTATAATGGCTAGGTACTCCCACACACAAACATGATACACATGATATCAAGTGTCGCTTTCCCTCAATGTATAATGGCTAGGTACTCCCACACACAAACATGATACACATGATATCAAGTGTCGCTTTCCCTCAATGTATAATGGCTAGGTACTCCCACACACAAACATGATACACATGATATCAAGTGTCGCTTTCCCTCAATGTATAATGGCTAGGTACTCCCACACACAAACATGATACACATGATATCAAGTGTCGCTTTCCCTCAATGTATAATGGCTAGGTACTCCCACACACAAACATGATACACATGATATCAAGTGTTGCTTTCCCTCAATGTATAATGGCTAGGTACTCCCACACACAAACATGATACACATGATATCAAGTGTCGCTTTCCCTCAATGTATAATGTTTCATATACATGGCAAAACACAAGATTATTCCAAATCTTAATACACATATAAAAAAACTTCAGGCTAAAACGGTTGATCAAGATACCAAAACAGAAGTAGTATTACTTATAAAGGTAACTTAAATCTACAAAAAATACATCATTTACACTAATTTACATTGATAGTTCTGTCTTCCTTCTGTATTTTACAACAACAACAAAATACTAACTGAAATAAATCATTAAATTACTTACCTCTGAAGAATCAATGTATTCCAGCAATTCTGATACCTAAAATGTACACCCAGGTATTACTAAGGTTATCACAAAACGTACACCCAGGTATTACTAATGTTATCACAAACGTACACCCAGGTATTACTAAGGTTATCACAAAACATACACCCAGGTATTACTAAGGTTATCACAAAACGTACACCTAGGTGTTATTAATGTTATCACAAAACCTACACCCAGGTGTTACTAATGTTATCACAAAACGTACACCCAGGTATTACTAATGTTATCACAAAATGTACACCCAGGTATTACTAAGGTTATCAAAAAACGTACACCCAGGTATTACTTATGTTATCACAAAACGTACACCCAGGTATTACTAATGTTATCACAAAACGTACACCCAGGTATTACTAATGTTATCACAAAACATACACCCAGGTATTACTTATGTTATCACAAAATGTACACCCAGGTATTACTAAGGTTATCACAAAACGTACACCCAGGTATTATTAATGTTATCACAAAACCTACACCCAGGTGTTACTAATGTTATCACAAAACGTACACCCAGGTATTACAAATGTTATCACAAAACGTACACCCAGGTATTACTAATGTTATCACAAAACGTACACACAGGTGTTACTAATGTTATCACAAAACGTACCCCCAGGCAGGTATTACTAATGTTATCACAAAACATACACCCAGGAATTACTAATGTTATCACAAAACGTGCACCCAGGTATTACTAATGTTATCACGAAACATACACCCAGGTATTACTTATGTTATCACAAAATGTACACCCAGGTATTACTAAGGCTATCACAAAACGTACACCCAGGTATTCCTAATGTTATCACAAAACGTACACACAGGTGTTACTAATGTTATCACAAAACATACGCCCAGGTATTACTTATGTTATCACAAAATGTACACCCAGGTATTACTAAGGCTATCACAAAACGTACACCCAGGTACTACTAATGTTATCACAAAACATACTCCCAGGTATTACTTATGTTATCACAAAATGTACACCCAGGTATTACTAAGGCTATCACAAAACGTACACACAGGTGTTACTAATGTTATCACAAAACGTCCACCCAGGTATTACTAATGTTATCACAAAACATACACCCAGGTATTACTAATGTTATCACAAAACGTATTCATTGATCAGTAGATACTCACATACCAACAGATCAAAACTGATGTCGAGACGTTAGATGTAGTTTTTTATCCTTTATCAATAGAATATAATTCAAATTCCACTGCATAAAATAAGTGCTAAATTTACATCACATACTTGTTCTCATACGCATAAAACACCTGGTACAAGTACCACACTCTATGCTTGTGTTCATTTCTGATTTAGCCAACACAGAAATTATCACATTCTAGTAATGCAGCTATGACATTTTTATTTATTTTTTCAAAATCAGTACCTTTTTGATTTAGATCTTGCAATTGGTGTTTATTTACCTAACAGGTATCTGATTATACAATGTGTTTATGGCTCGCAAGCCTTGTGCATGTCAATAGGAATGTTTTTATGTATTATTTACAAATTCCCTACACCGCTTCTTAATCACATGGAAGTGATCTGCTACTGCTGCAATTTTACCAACTTATAATTTCAGCCTCTCTCTTAAAGAAGATAAATCTACAATCTGCGACTCGGCTATTCACCTCGTAAGGTAACTTGAAAGTCTCCGACTCTACACCACTGCGACCTCTAAGCATCAGAGAGTAGCCCTCATTTCCCGGGTAAAGCTTCAGTATCAGACAGTTCAGACTATCACGTCTCACAAGCTTGGGCAGTAGGTTGGTGGCTCGGACCAGATCCTGAAGTATACAAAACTTTATCATAAGGCCTTATTGTACATAACAAAGTAATCAAACCAAGGACACGCAATACATGTCCGAGGAGAACAGCTCGGTCTACATCAATGTAAAAATTTGTTTGTAAAAAGTGTTTCTATTCATCAAATTTTCAAATACTTTAACCGGAAGCAAATCAATTTTGATTAATGTATTGACAAATCCATTGAAACTTTCAATTTTCATTTAACAAATAAATACAAAACAATACATTACAGGGATGCTGCTGGCCAAGTCGCACACGTAAATCATAAAACGTTTGTAAAACATACACACACATTCTGTTATTGATGGAAACTGAGCTAAACAAAAGTCAAACCAATATCAGTAAAATAAAAAAAGGTCACGGTGACCTACATTTGATATATTGGAACATGATGAAGTACTTTGTATGTTAACACCTAGAGAACAAGTATGTCACTGAAAAGTGGCTTACTGTGTCATCAGGCTGAGCCCCTGTTTCCTCAATATACAGCTCCAACAGTTTCTGGTGGATAGACTTCCTACAAAGGATAGTAGAACCATATAAATGTAGCTGAACAAACAATGGAGGCCAAAATTATAAGTAAATCTGAGACTACGTTTTTGAAAATTTGTTAGATTGGTACAAATTCAGAAACTTTTTCTGAAAGTTTAACATCATATATAAAAGTCTCTCATGTTTGTTAAGAATTAATAAATACAAAACTTAACAAAAAAGAAGTTACTGAGTGAATTTATCCTAGCTAACAATGACCCCATTCCTACTTCAAGAACATAATAGTACATGTGTTTAGCATATGTATTTTATTCAACATAAATTTCCAATAATAATTTACCAAAATATATCTGATGTCAAAGTGAAATTGCAAAGAAAGATTAGGTCACATCCACATAACAAGGGTATTATAGCCACACACATACCCTTTCGGATTGCCGGAGATTGGCTTGCTTAAAAGCTGAGAGGGCCTCTGTTTTGCTGTTTCAATCAAGTACTGAAAACAAAATTACAAATTTCATCAGATGGATTGAAACTGGTCAGTAATATAATAACATGTAAAAGCAGTAACAGATTAGATACACATATAACATAAAATTAAAATAAATCCATTTTCCCTAACATTTGATATTGATGCTCAAATCTTACATGACATCTGTCTGGTTAAGATTTCTACATTTTACAATAGTCATGTAAACCCCATTTTTGTATCAAAATGAACAAAAACTTGCAAAGCACATACATTTTCACATGTTCTTTTGAGAAACCAAATTAACCCGATTGGGACCCCACTTTCAAGAAGTTAGCACCACCACTGCTTTTATAATTATAAGTATCTATTAAATCACCAGAGATTATTAGCCTTTATCAGAACAATTTCAATGTAACTGTACATCTTATTATTTTAAAGAAGTCAGTGTTCCATTTTAGAGATATTTCTATGCAAACCTGGCCTCTGATTAACAGCTTATGTGATATTCATATCTATATGCTGCATATTGTCAATTTTATTATGTTATGGTTATAATTCATCCTTGTTTATGCAGCAGAAATAACTGTCATAATTGAAAAGCTGATGCTATCAAAGTTTCTTGTACACATATCATGTATATTCATAATTACAGAGTCTAATGTTTACCTCAGCATATTCAACATCCCTTTCAAGCTTTTCCATGGTCAGGTTATGGTATATTGTGAAAGATTCATTCTTGGGTCATTCATCTGCAAAATATATAAGATCATATATGCAGCAAGAAAACAATGTGATAACTAAACTGAGATGTCAAAATTTTAGCGTTTATCCATTGGTTTGTCAAGGTACTGTTATAAGAAAGCATCGACGATAAGAAGCAGACAGTCATATTTTTTCTGGACTCATCCAAAGCCTATGACACAGTTTCACACCAATTTCTTCTTCCCTAATAGAGTGTACAGAAGGTCCAAGACTTAAGATATTGGTAGCATTTCGCTGGTGCAGCACACCTTTTAGCAGGGCAGTAAACACTGCCGATTGGAATATAAAAAAGACCAATAATAGCTGTATCAACCAATCTGACAAAGGTCTTTGAGCTATTTTCACATTTCTTTTTAATGATAGGAAAATGGCAAAGTCAAGTTTAAAAGAAGATTTTTTTTTTTTTTTACAAAAGACATTAAATGTAAGTGTTCCTTTCAAAAATGTTGATGTAAAAAAAAACTGGAATTAAACTTATGAAAAAAGAAAATACATCTTTAAGTGTTTACTGTTTGTAGTCAACTTAACCATAAAGACCTACTTTTTGCGACTTTGCTTTAGAAAAGAGGATTTTGCACAAGCGTGTTATAATCAAGTCGAAGAGTTGTGAAACGGGAGAGAGTGTTTCCTTTAGCTATCTCAGAGAACTACTTGGTGTGCATCAATATACCGACATAATTTCGTAACTGACAGTCAACAAGATTCGCTGCCTATAAAGACATTCTACTAGCCCGAGTTTTCTCTGGCCCTGACACCAGACTTTTAGACATTTTGACTGATGGATGTCTAAAAGTCTGGTGTCAGGTACAGGGGAAACTCGGGCGAACATTCTACGAGAAAAGTCAAACTTCAGTCCGAGTAGACTAGGATGTAAACAAACCGAATAACTCAATACATCACTCAGTAAAGGTCCATAGGACGTATTTTTTCAGTGTTCAAACAATATCATGTATCATTATTATACATGGTGTTCTTATAAGATCATTACTGCAATGGAATGGCGTTATATTTAACAAGATTTGTGAATATTTACCATTAACATCTCGCACCTGCCATTTTGTTTTTAATCAAATCGATGTCGTAGATTCTCTTGAATTAGTTATATCTCACCGAGGAAGAGCAAAGCACCTTCCTGACAGGGATATATATATTTTCAATTTTAGTTCACGCCGTTCGCACAAACGATAACGACTTATCATAATTACCTCCCTTTACAACTAAAAGGGCGAAATAAGTTGCTAAGACCTACATACGTTAAATTGTATTACAATTTATACATTTGTGTTATAAATTATAAAACAAAGTTTACACGATGTGTTTGATGTCTGGAATTTCATGTATCTAAATTATACAACAATGTATGTCGTCAGATTTTTGTTTCATATTTGTTACATTGTTTGCAGGCACCTGATTCATACAGCCAGAGACGTATAATACGTCTCTGTTGCAGCGTTACATTGCGCGTGTACGTTAATCTGTATGATGTTATAATCAATCAATTAACAAACGTAGTAATTTTAGCGATATACTATGCTTAACAACGTAAATATTACTAATTTTAACACTATATTGTTATAATATTTACAACAATACATATTTCATTACACATTTTTTGATCAACATTGTACACGTATATTAGCTCAGTCAAAATGTATGTATTTATTTTGTACCATATGGTGTAGTGGCAAAAAAAAACCACTTTTGAATATCCACTTCTTTGTCTTTAAATTATTCAGCTTTTGGATACTGTAACAAAATATATCTTATTGATTTACATCACTTGATCGATCAAATTAATATTTTTGATTTTATTTGAAATATGTAAATATGATATTACCACTACGTATCTGCTGTCAATATAAAACCACTGTATATTGTTTATAAGGAGGAGGACGTTTTCTAAGTTGTATAACTTGTGTCCAATTCCTTTTGATTAAACTAACGTAAATATTGCATTTAAAACTTCACGGATCATCATATACATTCGTGTTTCTATACTCATACCGAGTTCCCCGGTGTTAGTGTACTTCTGTTAGCCGTTTGATTTATGTTGCTATCAAGCCACCTCTAACTTAGGTGTCCACTATCAATTCACTATTTATGCGGCCCGTCACGCTAGCTATCACTTATCCGGTTGTCCCTCTAAACAGATAGTACCGATCCAGTTTCTTCATTATCTAGCAGCGATAATGTGGTATTCCAACGAATCAGTCACCGCCAATTCTAGGTGTTCACTTTAAAGTCACCACTAACTTAGGTATTCACTATAAAGTCAGCACTAACTTAGGTGTCCACTATCAAGCCACCACTAACTTAGGTGTCCACTATAAAGCCACCACTAACTTAGGTGTCCCCTATAAAGCCACCACTAACTTAGGTGTCCCCTATCAAGCCACCACTAACTTAGTTGTCCACTATCAAGCCACCACTGACATAGGTGCTCACTATCAAGCCACCACTAACTGAGGTGTCCACTATCAAGCCACCACAAACTTAGGTGTTCACAATCAAGCCAGCACTAACTTAATTAGGTGTCCACTTTCAAGCCACCACTAACTTAGGTGCCCACTACCAAGCCACCACTGACATAGGTGTTCACTACAAAGCCAGCACTAACTTAGGTGTCGACTAACAAGCCCCCACTAACTTAGGTGTTCACTATAAAGTCACCACTAACTTAGGTGTCCACTACCAAGCCAGCACTAACTTAGGTGTCCACTATGAAGCCACCACTGACATAGGTGTTCACTATCAAGCAAGCCACCACTAACTTAGGTGTCCACTACCAAGCCAGCACTAACTTAGGTGTTCACAATCAAGCCAGCACTAACTTAGGTGTCGACTAACAAGCCCCCACTAACTTAGGTGTTCACTATAAAGTCACCACTAACTTAGGTGTCCAATATCAAGTCACCACTAACTTAGGTATTCACTATAAAGTCAGCCCTAACTTGGGTGTCCACTTTCAAGCCACCACTAACTTAGGTGTCCATGATCAAGTCACCACTAACTTAGGTATTCCCTATAAAGTCAGCACTAACTTAGGTGTCCACTACCAAGCCAGCACTAACTTAGGTGTTCACAATCAAGCCAGCACTAACTTAGGTGTTCACAATCAAGCCACCACTAACTTAGGTGCCCACTACCAAGCCAGCACTACCTTAGGTGTCGGCTATCAAGCCACCACTAACTTAGATGTTCACAATCAAGCCACCACTAACTTAGGTGCTCCCAATCAAGCCACCACAAACTTAGGTGTTCACAATCAAGCCAGCACTAACTTAATTAGGTGTCCACTTTCAAGCCACCACTAACTTAGGTGCCCACTACCAAGCCACCACTGACATAGGTGTTCACTATCAAGCCCCCACTAACTTAGGTGCCCCCTACCAAGCCAGCACTAACTTAGGTGTCCACTATCAAGCCAGCACTAACTTTGGTGTCCACTATCAAGTCACCACTAACTAAGGTGTCGACTATCAAGCCACCACTAACTTAGGTGTCGACTATCAAGCCACCACTAACTTAGGTGTCCACTATTAAGCCACCACTAACCTAGGTGTTCACTATCAAGCCACCACTAACTTAGGTGTCCCCTATCAAGCCACCACTGACATAGGTGTTCACTATCAAGCCAGCACTAACTTAGGTGTTCACTATCAAGTCACCTCTAACTTGGGTGTCCACTATCAAGCCACCACTGACATAGGTGTCCACTACCAAGCCACCACTAACTTAGGTGTTCACTATCAAGCCACCTCTAACTTAGGTGTCCCCTATCAAGCCCCCACTAACTTAGGTGTCAACTATCAAGTCACCACTAACTTAGGTGTCGACTATTAAGCCACCACTAACCTAGGTGTTCACTATCAAGCCTCCACTAACTTAGGTGTTCACTATCAAGTCACCACTATCTTAGGTGTCCACTATCAAGCCACCCCTAACTTAGGTGTCGACTATCAAGCCAGCACTAACTTAGGTGTTCACTATCAAGCCCCCACTAACTTAGGTATTCACTATCAAGTCACCACTAACTTAGGTATTCACTGTCAAGTCACCACTAACTTAGGTGTCGACTATCAAGCCCCCACTACCTTAGGTGTTCACTATCAAGTCACCTCTAACTTAGGTGTCCCCTATCAAGCCCCCACTAACTTAGGTGCCCCCTATCAAGCAACCACTAACTTAGGTGTCCACTATCAAGTCACCACTAACTTAGGTATTCACTATCAAGTCACCACTAACTTAGGTGTCGACTATCAAGCCACCACTAACTTAGGTGTCGACTATCAAGCCACCACTAACTTAGGTGTCGACTATCAAGTCACCACTAACTTAGGTGTTCACTATCAAGCAAGCACTAACTTAATTAGGTGTCCACTATCAAGCCACCACTGACATAGGTGTTCACTATCAAGCCACCACTAACTTAGGAATTCTTTATAAAGTCACCACTAACTTAGGTATTCACTATCAAGTCACCACTGACATAGGTGTTCACTATCAAGTCACTATTTATGCGGCCCGTCACGCTAGCTATCACTTATCCGGTTGTCCCTCTAAAAAGATAGTACCGATCCAGTTTCTTCATTATCTAGCAGCGATAATGTGGTATTCCAACGAATCAGTCACCGCCAATTCTATTTATTCACCTATCATGTCACCACTTTTCCGATTGTCCAGCATCTATCAAGCTGGATATTCCACCGTTTGTGCAGTATACATCTGGTTATTCCACTATCCACTTATCACCTGTCCTTACTTCCTATTGTGCTCCACCTACCTGGTCTCATTCTCTTTATGCATTATCCAAGGTTTTCATATAGAACTGTTCTTGTTTCATAATGCTGAGTTCGAACCGCGTTTTTGTTAGCCTTCGGTAGTCTGTCTTAATGGTCAACTGTTTGTATTTATTAAATGCAATGTTGGAAAACATCAAACTTTACGTAATGAACGTGACTGGAAATACCAATACTTGTCTGTGCAGCCCTTTACATCTGTAAAATCAGCCGGGAAGAATCGCGCGTAAAAGGACGAGAAAATAGTTACATTGTTTTACAGTTTACTCACGTAACAGATTTATGAATGAAAGCATTCTCTATCGTAAACTTCCCACGGCGGAATCCAGACATAGGTTATCAGAGAATGTCTCCCGAGAGTTCCATTTCAGAAGATAAGCATGGGTATGTATTATTTTTCGTTATGTTTAATAGTCGCTCACATAACATGAATTGCTTTTGTCATGGTCNGGGGGGGGGGGGGGGGGGGGGGGGGGGGGAGCAGTTTGTAAGTGATGTTTATATACGAGTGCCAGAAAAGAGGAAGGGGGAGGGGGGTGTCAATTTGTAAGTGATGTTTTTTCAAAGAGAAAAAAGGCGCGGCCAGACCGGGATTCGAACCCGGACCTCCGAACTCTAGTTCCGCTACATTCCTCCCTCCTTTTTCTATAAGTCTTCGCCTCCTAAGACCACAGGGACCTGAACATTTGTTACAGCTATATTTGAACTTAGCTAAGTTGTTCAGAGTAACTTTACATTTTTTAGGGGTTAAGATCAATATTCGGTAAAAAAATCCACCCCAATAATGAAATATACATATAATACGAGACTTAAAAATTCTTAGGTCCCTGTGCCTAAGACAACACTGTTAACAATTTACAGACCCACAATTTAGGTAAATCATAATGATATTACATAACACCACTTCCGAGGAAAGTCGATTTAAAAAAACACATTGAATCATCAGAAGAAAAAAAACCTGGCTGGCAAAGCCCGAATTTCCTCTGGCCCTAACACCAGACTTGGACTTTTTGACCGAAAGATGTCTGGTGTGGAGCCCCCGCCCCAGACATCAATATATGTCAAAAAGTCTAAGTCTGGTCAGAGGAGGTGTTCTCAGTTCCCCCACTTTTTAGAGAACAAAGAAAAGTGTTGATATAGGAAGACAATGGCAAACCAATTATAGTCTGTTTCATACTTACCAAACAGGTAACTTACCTGTGTGAAAGTTACCTGTCTGACTAGTAGCTTTTCTGTGTTTGTGACAAACTTTATTCAACTCGTTGGTCATTTCAAGTAAATGTGATCTCTATAGATATATGGTAGATACCGTGATGTTGCAATATTATTTAACAAAGTTTATACCAAAGCAACGTCGAATTATGATTACCAAATTACGTATGTCAGCTCTCAATCTTGCAATAGAAACGGGAAGATACAGGAATGTTGCAAGGAATAATAGATATTGCAGTAACTGTGACCTAATAGAGATATAAGGTGAATATCATTTTCTATTTACCTGCCCACGTCATCTAGATTTAAGGAGAAAATATATTTAAAATTATTACTGGCAAAAACCATCTGTACTCAAACTTATCGAATTAGTAAATACACACAATGTAAAAGAACTGAATTTGTTTAACTTATAAGTTTGTTTTACCTAATTTTGTGTTACTCAATCGTATCATGTCCATGTTTTGTTCGAAAAATCTTTCATGTCCAAGATGGTAAATGCTCAATGTTTTTTGTTGTTGTTGATGATGATGTTGATATTTTGATGATGATGATGATGAGGATGATGATGTAGTATTTGATGTTGATTTAAAGAGATGATTATTTCCTGATGATGAGTTATAAGACGACGACGACGACGATGTTGATGATGATGATTGATGACGATGATAATGATGATGATGATGATGATGATGATGATGATGATGATGATGATATTGATGATGATGATAATGATGATGATGATGATGATGATGAAAGCGATGAATTATGATTTCGATGATGTTGTTGTTGCTGCTGATTTGTGATGAATGTGCCAGTAATATGTAATTATATGTTGTACTTATATGAAATTATTTGTTGAAAATCCTATAAGTTGTAAAACTTACGGAAATAAATTGAATATTACTTCTATTGATACGTAAGGTACTTTTTGGATATATATATTATATGTTTTAATAAATTTTGGGGGGTATGAAATTGGTAAAATAAAAAAATAAACACTTAATTGTCTGTTTATCAAATTTTAGGTTAATAATTTAAAATGCACATGATACAATCATTACACATTGATGTACAATACAGACATAACAACAACAACTAAATAGTAAGAGTTTACAGTAAAATATATACCCCGCCCCAGACATCTATATGTATGTCAAAAAGTCTAAGTCTGGTGAAAGGGCCAGAGGAAACTCTGGCTATGGCTGGCATAGCGAGGCTCCCCATGAACGAAATATTGATGACTAAACTTTTAACGTATTAATGTATATTACTTTAAAAAAGGTTTATTGATATACTATATGGGACAGCGCCCCCTCACCAATCTCCAACCCCTAACTCCATACTGGCCCGGCAGAACGAAAACATATTTCTACATAGATTTAAATGCCATTTTATGCAAATTGTTACGATTTCTGGGTCATTTTAGGTCTGACGTCATTCAACAAATGCACCCGTAATGTACACAAATCATTTCTTGTCCAAAGAAAAAGTTGAAAATTGAAATTAACGTTTTAATAAATGAAATGAATTTTACATTTCAGTCTGAATGATTAAAATAAAGGGCATATTAAAACAGATCGCTTTTAATACTGCCCTCGGCCTTCGGCCAAAGCACGTGATTTTTGTCGCTGCACGTGCAATTGCGGAAACTCGCATGCTGACAGGTAACCGACGGTATTTTGCTCGTATTATGCCCGTATTATCACTTATATACATATAGTACCGTTACGGACAGTTAATAATACAAGAACCAATGATCCATTTTAGATCAAGAGAAATGAAGACGCAGCAGGTAAAGCCGGAAGCAGCAATGGACAGCTTCCTCGCGGTTTTAGGCCTGTGGCGAAAACCTGTTGCTAGAGACGGATTCTGTTTATTTCGTGCAGTTTCCGAGCAGGTAAAAAACATATATGATCAGATAATAGCTGCACATATTTTGATGGATACAATTTACATTTTAGCGGTTTTGCTACAGGAGGAAATGCGCGCTCCAAACAGATTACCTTTATTGTGTAATGCATATGTTGTCGATTTCAACGAATTTTCTTGAAATACGCATTTCGCCTAAAATAAAATATAGAAAGATTGTGAAATAAAAGAGCAAAACACAAGTTAAGTATAGTCTACGCAAATAATGATTTTTTTCCCTCATTTCGACGATATTGTGTTAATTGCTACAAAACTCGATTTTTGTTGCAGGCGATATGCATTTTTACTTTTTTTTCATGGAATGTTAATAAATTCTGATTTAGCCTATTGAAACAACTTTCCACGAATGAAAATTGTCTGAATTTTCCCCTCTTTATTATATATTTGTTCGTTAAGCAGTTTTTGAGATATGACAAACTAATTTTGTAACGAATTAAAAAAAAGTGGGGCAGATAGGTAACAAAATTGTGCTAAATCAAAAAACAAAAAGGAATGTATGATGCAGAGCGAGAAAAAATGCTTGTGACCTTTTATTAAGCAGTTAATCTGGTTTGGCACACGACACTGTGACGACCGTACGCCAAAGAATGATAGAAATCGATACTGTTTAACCACAGTATCAAACAGGCATTACTCTGTAGCATGGTTAGATAGTTATTTGCCTTTGGTTGTCTTTTGTAGGTATATTGCACGCAGACATTTCACCAAAACATATATGAACTAGCAAAGTTCTACTACCAAAAGTGGAATGAAGAGGAAGATGGATATGTGAGTTAAAAGTTTTAAAGTTCTTTGTAAAATATGTACTGAAACAATTTTCAAATTAATCTATTCAAAGTTGGGTTGTAGGAAAACAAGATATTTCTATATACATTTATAAACATAGAGGCTGCCATAGTTGTCTCTGGACTGAGCTTTTAGATAAAAACTTCATTAATTAAAAAAAAAACAACATAATGTTGACTCTTGTTAGCTGGAATGGCAGTGTACAGGGGATGGAAACCAGAGTACCTGGATGGAGTACACCCTAGCTTGTGGTCGGGTAGGTGACCTGGTACCTTTTTATATCTAATCATGGAATCTAACCCCAGCTGTCTCGTAGGTGTTGATCACCCAAGATTGTGCGTGGTATAGTGATGGAAAATTTGTAAAATTAGCCATAATACCGCTTTGGCACATCTCCCGCACTAGGGTCAAATTAACCCCGGATTTCGACAGTTACCTTCATACAACCCTTTGTAATTAAAAATCAAGATATTGAAGCACAGCCAAAAATTGACCCCTTGTGATTGCAACTGATGCCAGTAAGCTGTGAAAATGTTCGTGTTCAGTTAACAATCAAACAATCAATCAAAGTTATTGCATTTTACATCCAATTTACAAGGATCGAGCTGCAAACATCAAACAAACATTGATACTGTATAATTTGTATTTAAAGTTAACAATCAAGTTTCACTCTGATCTGAAAAATGCTTGTGTGAGGCAAGTGCCTGCAAACGGTCACTATTGTATTAAAATAGGCAAATGACTAAATAGTCTCCCAAGCAGTAAGGTGAAGGTGTGAAATATTGCTAGGAAGAGTTTGGGCAGTGCCTCTGCCACTTCACTGTCTGTCAAAGATATACTTCTAATGAAACACAAACTCAAAAAGACACCTATAAATCAGTTTACTTTTTGAAATGCCATCCTAACCTTTTAAAATATTATGAAGAATGAATAATAGGCCTAGCAACATTTTTGTATTTTTTTCATGTTTTTTTCTCATGATATCTCCAGGATTGTTTCAGTTATAATTTGTATAGCATCAGTACTAAGATATAAGAAATTGTATTTTTTTTATATCTTCTTTAAATACATTGACAACTTTGTACAGATTACATAGACCTACCTTCTGTGCTTAAGTACTACATTTACATATTCGATCAGGGTGAGGATGCAACCATGTTTGAAAGTTTTTAGGATTATGTCAGATAGGTTGTTTTTTCTTCAAATTTCACGGTATCCAGTCATTTTAGCTATATGCTAATCAATGTGAAATTTGTACATTGAAAACTGCCCTCCTGGACGAAACGCCCCAAAGGGTTTTTCACATACTTAACTCCTCATTTGAGAAATGGAATGAGGAAGCCTCCCTGATAGGAGATTTCAGAGGTTGATATCTATGCTGTCTTTATGAAAGGCCTTCAGTGTTCTATCTACTGTACCCCCTGACCAGAGCTTGACTGCGTCACAGTGGACCGATAATCATAATACAAATCAAATTATAATTTGTTGTAACAGTTTGTTACGTGTCGTTATTGACAGAGATTGCTGTAGACGTGTGGTTATTATAGCGTGGGAGTAAGAAATTGTGATTAAAAACTCCCAAGCCTTAAGTTTGATCAATGTGTCGACATCTGTACACGCTAATACACTGCCTTAAATCATTTCAAATCTCTTATTATTTTAATGATAACATTTTTCCTGTCAAAGTATCATAATCACTATTGTCTTGACTATTGGAGATTGGGCTTGCTGACAGTATAGGGTATGGACTTTTGCAGCTAGCAGTATTTAAATCAAATTTTCTATTTGAAGCTATGCTTATTTTTGTTCATGTTAATGTATATTAGAAACATAAGCTATCACCTTGCGACTTTTCTACATGTACATGTCTATGTATGTATTTCACTGTGTTTCACTGTTTTGCTTTCAAACTTTGTAGTTTTACACATGCGCAAATAACATTTTGAGTTAAATTGAACTTGAAGCAGTGTTCTGTTAGAATCTGTAGAGATCTGGACAAGTTATATGTAGGTACATTTTAAGAGTCTCAAGTGACCTATTGCGATCGCCTTTTGTCCGTCGTCGTCCGTCGTGCGTCCGTAAACAATTTACATTTTCGACGAACCAATTTCAATGAAATTTTGCAGGAACCTTCCATGAACAAAGGTCAACAAAAACAGTGGCCGGTTTAGTCCAAAGCCCCCTGAGGGGCCTGAGGGGCGGGGCCAAAAAGGGTCAAATTGACTAAAATTTCAAAAATCTTCTTCTCAAGACCCAGATATGGTAGAATCTAATACTCTTCATAGATGGAAGGGTCTTAAGGTGCTTTACCAAAATTGTGAATTTCTTGACTCTGTGGTCTCACGTTTCCCCCTGGGGAGGGGGTAAACTTTACTATAGTTTATATAGGGAAATCACATTTTGGACCAACATTTGTTTAATTTCCATTGGAAGTAATTCAATTTGGGTTAGCATTATCAGTATTAGGTAGCAGTTTGATAGTATCACATATCATCCCCATACCTGCCAACCCCGGACATACTAAAAGAGGGTGATGACCCTCTTTTGGAAATAAAAAAGAGGGTCATAGTGCGCGACGGCTTTTTTCGCAACAAATATAAGAAAAAGAGATATTAAATTAGAACTTAAATATTTTAATGATGTTAAGTTACATTCTACATTCATTGAACTGTTCTTCCAGCAGATCTAGCTAATCCTCATCCACAATACCAAATTCAAAGCTGAAAAATAAAAAGGTTTGTCAACAACACAACTTATGAAATTAATTCATAATAATATATATGATACAGGCATTTTTTATGTCAATTAAAATGGTCCTGACAATAACATGTCACATTCATATAAAATATCAGTTTTATACGAGGAGGGTTTGAACTCTTATTGTTAGGATAATTTTGATTGATAAATACAAATCATCAAATGCCTGTGCGTGTTTTTGAATGTCTTAGTAACGTCGTTTTAAGCACCAGATCAAACTGAAATATGCGATTTACAAAGACTAGAGTGCAGAATGCAGCGTTTGGTCCACGACCGCAGGACTTTATACACTAAAACTCATTTTCCTACGATATTTGATATGTGAACAATTATCTTTTCTTTTAGCATTTCGTGTATACTATAGTCAGAGATGTATATGCAAGTCCCGATAACAACTTCTTTCTTCAAGAAGACATAATGTTACCTTCAAAATACGATCTATTCTACGTAAATACAATTGTAAAAACAACTCTATTATTTGTTAAAACACCTGACTAATGAGTTGCCAGCAAGTTCAGTAACAACGGTATTTGTATAAACATTTGGAAAAAACGTTCTAGTACGTATATAAACAACTCGCAACTTACCTGTTGGTGTGAAACGAAAACAGAAAATAGATAGTCTTTCTTATGAAGAAGGATGGAAAAGTCTAGAGAATTCCGAGTGACTTCGGTAACTTCTAATATACGAAAAGATTCCGGGTGAAAACGGGTGAAATTGACGAAATCCGGGTCAAAATCGTAACCCGTTGGGTGAAGTTATAAAAGCGGGTGAAAGGCTAAAATCCCGGGTGTAACCCGACGAAATCGGGTCACTTGGCAGGTATGCATCCCTGACTGACCCCCCGGGCCTGAGGGGTGGGGCCAAAAAGGGTCAAATTGACTGAAATTTCATAAATCTTCTTCTCAAGACCTAGATATGGTAGAATCAAATACTCTTCATAGATGGAAGGGTCTTAAGGTGCTTTACCAAAATTGTGAATTTCATGACCCTGGGGTCCCACGTTTGCCCCTGGGGAGGGGGTAAACTTTACTATGGTTTATATAGGGAAATCACATTTTGGACCAACATTTGTTTAATTTCCATTGAAAGAAATTCAATTTGGGTTAGCATTATCAGTATTAGGTAGCAGTTTGATAGTGTGCACATATCAGCCCTGACTGACCCCCCGGGCCTGAGGGGTGGGGCCAAAAAGGGTCAAATTAACTGAAATTTCATAAATCTTCTTCTCAAGACCCAGATATGGTAGAATCAACCACTCTTCATAGATGGAGGGGTCTTAAGGTTTATGACCCTAGGGTCTCAGGTTTACCCCGTGGGGAAGGAGGGGGGGGGGGATTTATTATGGTTGATAATGGCAAATGATACTTTAAATATTACATGTTAATAACTTGATTGGACTTATAACCTTGAGTTGACAGTTTGATACTTTGAAAATTTTGAGCCAGCCCTACCCCCAAGGGCTGTAGGGTGGGGCCCAATGGAGTCAGTGTGCTAAAATTTCTTCATTTTCCTTGTTTAGAATCAGAGGTGCTAGTTTCAAATACTTTTTAGTCTTAAATCTGTATGCTAGATATTGAATAAGGTGGTTTTATTGTTTTTTGTCACTTTGAATAATATTTCTGTTCATGTTAAAAACAAAATCAACTCTCTGTATAAATATATAAGGTGACTGTTAAGGCCCATGGGCCTCTTGTTAACTCTAGTGGAAACAGGAAAAAGACATAGGAAAAGACAATTTTTTCAAAAATGAAAATTCCAAGTACTTTTCAGGGCTCAAGTTTTGACAGTAAAAAAATAAATAAATAGAAACCTATTTTATTTTTCAATGAAAAATTGGAAATGAAAATCTATAGTGTTCTAATAAAACATGTACATTTTATGCATTTTAAATCTTGAATGATTATCAATACTTTATGGTAATTTTTAGTCACCAATTTCGGTTTCAGTCCCAGATTTTGACCTCTGTTGTCTTGGGATGTTAAGTGTATGCTTCTGTCGGAATATACCAGGCGCTAATTATTAGCTCTTGAATAACTCAGATATCAATTTCCTTTTTAAAAGAAAATAGCATAAAACCTAAAGGCGTTCCAAATTTCCCACGGGAATAACATATAACCTAAAGATGTTCCGAGAATGAATCGACCCGACCTTTGAGGTTCCTGAAGGGGTAAAACTGTTGTATTATAAATTGCTGATTTAGATATTTTATGTCTGACCAACGACTACTGTTAATATTTGCGTAAAGTGCACACTTTTTTAAAGGAAAAATGAACTGTCAAGAAAGGGGTGTACACAATACTCAAGAACAATCCAAAACCAGTCCTTGGTCACGAACATTTCTCGTAAATATTTTTCGAGGATTTTCGGAAATGTTTTAAAATATGCTCGCAGCAATAAAACTGCTTAATTTCGTTGAATAACCCCTGATTGCATTGCCATTTTAACAATTACGAAAAGTTGCAAGTTTAAGTCATATTATATGATAGAATCGGATAAATAAACTCGAGTAAAGTAGGCCCAACTTTTCAGGACGTTACGTTGTGAATTGATAAATACCACGTATCGGGAAACACAACGAAGAATTGCATCGCATTTATCACTCTGTGGTTAAAATGTCGTTCTTGGGTACAATGATGCTGAACTCTTCAATCTTGACAGTAGGGATGTGTCAAAACGAAATGGGTAAAGTGGCAAAGTTAGCTAGTTTGTGTATTGCAAAGAGTCGAGGTCGCGTGATACTATTTACCGGCAGAAACTCGCAATTTACATACATGCAAATTTAACCGATAATAATAAAGGGTAGAGTTTGAAAAATAAATATTTAAAAAAACAGGCTCAAATCAGCCAAATACATTCCGATCTTTTCTTATCAAAGGAGAATTGCTGAAATCACAATTGTTTGGTGTTCTTCATGTCTCGCGAATTCAGCTTTTGGTGGTCCTCGTTGGACCTGTTTGAGTGACTGCCTTTAAGCGTACACATTCTGTCAATATCGATGACCGTTTCAGTCGGATTTGCAGACGATCAGAAAACTACTCGGAAAAGTGTATTTCATAACAAAAAAAAAAGTTAAAGATTTATCCGTATATAAGATTGAATCTTTTCTGACTTATTGTTGTGAAAACAACATCGTTATTTTCCAATTACCTGTTCTGCCCATGCCAGGTGACCATGTCAGAGCGCAGATCTCCCCGAAATTGAGGTGTCGGTCAACGCTAACGTTATATATGGGACATGCTTTCTTATTAGCTTATGCCATACCGTGGCATCCGTCCGTCCGTCCGTCGGCCGTCATCCGTCCGTCAACAATTTCTTTAAACGACTTCTTCTTCTTAACCACTGATTGGAATTTAACTAAATTTGACTGGAAGCATCCCAAGGAGGTGGGGATTCAAAATTGTACAGATGGTGTGGCTGACCCCCCAGGGGGCTGAGGGGCGGGGCCAAAAGGGGGCAATTTGGCTATATTGCTTTAAGCAACTTCTTCTGTAGAACTATGCCATGGATATCAATCATATTTGGTCGGAAGCATTCATGGGGGACAGGGATTCAAAATTGTACAAATGGTGGGGCTGACCCCCCGGGCTAAGGGTGGGGTCAAAAAAATGTATTGCTTGGAAATGGTTGAGATTCCCACCATATAACCACATATACAATTGCTGAGTATAAAGAGAAGAATGCACATTTGCTTCCAGGATGGCCCTAGGGTCTGGCCCCACCCTTGGAAACATAGTCCTTGGACCATAACTTTAAAACGGCTGAGATCTCCACCCCAAAACTATATATACAAATGCTGGGCATAAAGAGACGAATGCAGTCACAATATTAAAATAGACCCTGGGGTCTGACCAAACCCCTAGGGACCTAGTTTCTTAGTCACAGCTTGGAAACAGTTGAGATACCCACCCTATAACCATATAGACAATTGCCTATTACAAAGAGATGCATGCACATATGCTTCCAGGATGGCCTTGGGGACTGCCCCACCCTTGGAGACTTAACCCCTGGGTCATAACTTTGAAATGGTTAAGACCCCCACCCCAAAACTATATATACAATTGTTGGGCATAAAGAGACAAATGCAGTCAGGATATTAGAATTGACCCCAGGGTTTGCCCCACCCTTGCAGACTTAACCCCTGGGTCATAACTTTGAAACGGTTGAAATCCCAACCCCAAAACTATATACAAATGCTGGGCTAAAAGAGACAAATGCAGTCATGATATTAGAATTGATCCTGGGGTCTGGCCACAACCGTAGGGACCTAGTTTCTGAGTCACAGCTTGGAAACAGTTGAGATCCCCACCCCATAACCATACATAAAATTGCTGGGCATGAAAATCGAATATAGATATATATGCTACAAGGATTGGCCTTGGGTCTGGCATATTCCCTTGGATCTCATTTCGAGAATATTTTGCCATGATTGCTTTGATATCCAGGTGAGCGATACAGGCCCTATGGGCCTCTTGTTAATTCCATGTGTTGGCATGGCTACCTGAACAGCATGTATGTATTTACACCTGTTCATTGTTTACCATTTTGATTGACAGGTGGAAATATATCTGTTGTAGCTTGGTCAATGATTTATCGGAAAATAATCATACAGAATGATGGGGTGACATTCATGTCATTCTGATATATTTCTAGTTTTTTTTTAATCAAGAAACTATTGTAGAATTGAAATGGAAAACAGTAGAAGTTTTTGTTTTCAGTAAAGAAGACTTAAATACTATTTTCATTTCAGTAATAATTACCATAACTTTAGTATGCATATACAATACCTACACCCATCTTTGTAGCCCAAAAACAAAAGATTCAAATATCCCTACCTCCCTACCGTGACGTAACCTCTATCTCGATGACAGAGCCACGGAGTGATCTCCCTTCCTCTTCCTTTTATGGCGCCTGCTGCATGCTGACGCACGGAGCTTGCTCCAATTCAAAACTTTGTTTTGTCGGTTTGGTTTGAGTGTCAACTCATATTTTTGCGCAGTTTGTGTGCCTTTTACCCATCTGCCCTTATTGATATAGCTAATTGTTGTTGAAAATTATTTTTGTGCCTTTTACGGCCGGTTATTTTACTCCACGTGTGCCGGTGGTGTGCCACGGTCCGCCATTATCGTGGGTTAATTTCCGACCTCTGTTTATTTCGGTGACGGTTGTTTGTTTCGGCAAACGTTATTTATTTTAACCGTTTTCTGATTTATATTACGGGTGAAATTCTTTCTACGTTGCGTACTTTGTACTATCGTATTTTATCCTTATTTTCCCGTTTTATCTGCTTGTAAATTTTTTGTTTACGTTCGCTTTGGAGGGTATGTCTCGGTCGGGACAGCGACGAGGTAGTGCTCATGGGTGTTCCCATTTCTTTGTGGAACGGGACCCTCATGATGCCTGTCCCAGGTGTCGTCCTTGCAGTGAGGTTTCGCCTTGTGAACTTTGTTCACAGTCAAAATCTCAGGGCAAGGACTTCATTGTTCCAAAGCTACCCTCAACTTACCGTAAGACAGATTCGTCTGTTTCTTCCGGTAAGCGAGGGAAGCAGAGAGGTAGGGGTCGTGCCACCAGCTCTCTGGGGTCTGGTGGTACTGTCTCTGTTCCTGTCTCGGGGGGTCTTGCTTCGGCAAGTCCCTCTCGTGAGCAGGGGGTGGCCCTTCCTGTCCAGGAACTCCCTGGAGTAGGGGAGGGGCAGCCTGACCCTGGCTTGGCACAGCCAAGGGTCGAATTGGCCGGGAACGCCCGTAAGCTTTCGCGCTTGCCTTCGGGTAGGGACTACCGGCCGCCGGTCACTGACTCTGTCAGTGATCCCGGCATTCCAGGTGGTGCTGTCGTTGGGGACAGTCTTGGTGCCGGGCCTGTTCTTTCGGGTTCAGGTCCTGGTGTGACAACAGACTTTCTTTCGGGATTGTCTGTGTCTACCGGGATTAGTGACGCGCAGCTCACTAATCCCGGCATCAATGCTGGTCAGGCATACCCTCCCGGTCAGTTACCCGGACCCGGTCCTATTAGGTCCGGTCCCGAGTTTCATTCTTCTGGGAACCTGGGGGGTTTCCCCCCAGGGGTTGGGTTTGCTGGACAGGGGGCCGGTTTCCGGCCTCCGTTTTCCCCTGGCTTAGGGTATACGGGTGCCTGCGGGCAACCATCCTTGGGCCGCCCTTACCAGCCTGCGGATGGTTTTGGGTTGCGGCAGCATCCCGGCAGTTACGGGCTTAGCCCGTACATGTCCGGGTTTCCACCTGGAGGGAGTGGCGGTCCACCTTCGCCCTTTGGGCAAGTTGGCCAGCCCCAGTCTCAGGCAGGCCAGTTTGGCCAGTTCTGGGGTCACTCCCAGCCCGCGGGACCTTTCCCCTATCCTCCGGGATATGGGTTTAACCCCATGGCATTTCCGTCATGGAATCCTTGGGGTTTGGTCTCTCCCTCGCGGAGACGTGTTAGCATAGCCCGTACATGTCCGGGTTTCCACCTGGAGGGAGTGGCGGTCCACCTTCGCCCTTTGGGCAAGTTGGCCAGCCCCAGTCTCAGGCAGGCCAGTTTGGCCAGTTCTGGGGTCACTCCCAGCCCGCGGGACCTTTCCCCTATCCTCCGGGATATGGGTTTAACCCCATGGCATTTCCGTCATGGAATCCTTGGGGTTTGGTCTCTCCCTCGCGGAGACGTGTTAGCAGTTCTGTTGACCCCCCCCAACTTTCTGCTACTTCGGGGGCCTTATCGGCCGGTCCTAAGAAGGTGTGTCGGACCTTTAGGACTTCTGCCTCTCGGGCAGGCTCGTTGGTCTCTGGGTCCAAGGGTAGGGTTTTGGCTACTAAGCCTAAACCTACAGCCACGGCCGTTAGGCGCACTGCACCTAAACGCCGGTACGGGGAGCCTTCTCTCGGGTTGGCCCCTCTGGCTGGCCCATTTCCTCCGCCCCAGGCTTCTGGTCTGGATGGTGTGGAGGCTATGGACGTTGAGGGCGCGGGTATGGCAGAGGACAATGATGTTGTTCATCTTTCACCTGGTTGTTCGGATATAGACGCTGGTCTTTCCGAGTCGTCTGACGACAGTCCTCAGGAGGGCTTGCCCTCAGAGGAGGACTTCCAGGATGAGGGAGACCCTGAGGCTGCTGAGGTTGAGGCCCAGCATGTGTTATCCGGTATGCGGGGCCTTAGGGCTGACGTTTCCCGGATTCTTGGGGAGGAGGTTTGCCCACCACCTTCGGCATCATCTGTCCCCGAGTCCACCACCCTTTTGGGTTCTTTGGTGGCTCCTCGGGTGTCCGCTCGGTCGGACCGCTCTCTGCCAGAAGGCACCATTGTGTCTTCAGCTCTGGCCACCGCCCAGTCTCGGGTTTTAGGGAAGAATTCTTCTTCAACCCGTAGTCCTGGGTATGCTGGGTTGCAGCTCAGTGTTGGCGATTTGTCAGAGGTGCACGCCACTGACTATGCCACACATGATGGTCTGCTTGCCCCTCAACCAGCTAAGCTGGAATCGAGGGAACTTGCAGCTTGGCCCGGTAAATCGGTGGACCAGGTGGTGTTCGGTCCCAAAGAACACCACAAGATGGAGAGACTGCTGCGTCTCTCCATCCAGATTCTGTCGTATATAGACTACTTGACGGTTTGTCTATATAGGGTATCCGACTTGCCTGAGGGTCGGATAACCGAGACAGAGCAGGCCGACATCCAGGACAGAGTGACCTCTGCCCTGAACGGGGCATTGAGAGCGCTGGCAGCTTTACAGGTGTCATCCCTCGTCAATGTCTTGTTGGCTAGGCGGTTTTCAGTTTTGAAAAATCGCCCGGTCGATGAGCCTTACCGTTCCAGACTGTTGACTGCCCCCTTCTCAGGGTCCACTCTTTTTGGAGGGGCCCTTCCTTCTGTTCAGAAGGATTTGAAGGAGGACTCGGTCGCCTCTGCACTTCTGGTGAAGAGGATTCAGGCTGAGAAGGCCAGTACCTCGCAGGGGTCAGCGCCTCCTAAGAAGAAGGCTAAACCTTCGGCTTCGCAGTCCTCTGCGCAGCCCAAGTATAAGCCTCCCTTCAAGGGCAACAAATGGAAGGGTAAGAAGGGTAAGAACCCTCCTGGGGGTAAGAAGAAGGGTTCCTGACTCTTTTCTTCCCTCCTTGGTCGTGTCAGACGACGAGTTTGGCCGGGAGGAATGCAGTCCTCTCGGCTCAAGCTTAGGTCCTTCTCCCGCAGGATTAGGCTTCGGGTCAGCAGACGATTCTCTTGCCTGGCAAGGTCTCGATCTGCCTCGACCAGATCTTCCTGTGGGGGGTCGTCTTTCTGCTTTCCTTCCAGAGTGGAAGGAAATTACGGAAGACGCATGGACCTTGTCTGTGATCAAGGAGGGGTTAGGCATTCCGCTAGTGCGGGATCCGCCCTTAGCGTCAGAGCCAATCTTTTTTCCTCCACCGGGGGATCCGGAAAAGGCTCTGGCGCTCCAGGAGGAAGTAAGGACCATGCTTTCCAAGGGCGCGGTCGAGGAGGTTCCTATGTCGGGATGCACTCCCGGGTTCTACTCCAGAATGTTTCTGGTTCGGAAGAAGTCCGGGGCGTGGCGTCCCATCATAGATCTAAGTGCCTTCAACAAGCACGTAGATTCTCCTCACTTCAAGATGGAGACTCCTCGGGGTATTATCGCCTCCGTGAGAGAGGGAATGTGGGCGACTTCAGTAGATCTAAAGGACGCCTACTTCCACATCCCCATCAAGAAGTCGGCACGGAAGTACCTCCGTTTTACTTGCAACGGAAAGGTCTTCCAGTTCCGGGCCATGCCGTTCGGGCTCACGACTGCACCTTTGGTTTTCACCAAGCTGCTGCAGGTGGTCGTGGGATTCCTGCACTCTCGAGGAATAGATGTTCACATCTATTTCGACGACTCCCTCATGCTCCACCTAGTGAGAGAGTCTCTGGTACAGGTCACCCGGTTGGTTCTGAAACTCTTACTCAAGGTCGGCTTCATTCCTTCCAGAGAAAAGTCGGAGGTTTCCCCATCTCAGGATTTTGTTTTTCTGGGGAACCGTTTCAATACGGTTCAGGGCATCGCCCTTCCACCGATGGAGAAGTTCGAGAAGGCCAGGGCTTTTGCTCTGACCTTTATCGGCCGGTCTCAAGTCCAGGTACGTTGGTTTCTCAGTTTTCTGGGATATCTCAACGCCCTGGCCGATGTGGTCCCCTTAGGGAGACTTCACATCAGGCCTCTCCAGATGTTTCTCCTTGCCAACTGGGTCCCTTCTTCAAGGGATTGGGAAGCCTTGCTTCCTCTGAACCAGTCGGTCAAGGAGTACGCACGCTGGTGGACTCATCAGGACAATGTTCTCCGAGGGGTTCCTTTGTCCAAGCCAGTTCCCACTATGACCCTGTACACGGATGCATCCATGACAGGGTGGGGAGCTTATCTCGACGGGCGTTGCCAGTCGGGGGAGTGGTCTGGGGAACAGCTCTCGGAGCACAGCAATGTGCTCGAGATGAGGGCTGTTCTGTTGGCTCTGCAGTCTTTTCGGGAGATCCTGCATTCCAAGGTGGTTTGTGTGGCTACGGACAACACTACGGTTGTCGCGTATCTGGAGAGACAGGGGGGAACCAGGTCTCACACCCTGTGTGCCCTCGCTATCCGCATTCTGCTTCTATGTCAGGAAATGCAGTTGACAATTTGTGTCAAGCATCTACCAGGCAGGTTGAATGTTCTGGCGGATACTCTTTCCAGGCGCCGCCAGCCGGTTTTGACAGAGTGGCAACTGAATCCCTCGATTTTCGTGGGAATTTGTCAGGTGTGGGACAGGCCTCACATAGACCTGTTCGCCACTTCACTGAACAATCAGTTGCCAACGTTTGTCTCTCCGGTACCAGATCCAAGGGCTTGGGCCGTGGACGCTCTGTCTCTGGATTGGGAGGGAATGCATGCATATGCATTCCCACCCTTCAACATGGTGGGCAGGGTGCTGCAGAAGTTTCGGGAGCATCAGTGTTCCCTCCTCCTGATAGCGCCCCTGTGGCCGAGGCAGCCTTGGTTTCCGGAGCTTTTGTCGCTTCTGGTGGAAGAGCCCCTGGCTCTTCCTCTCAGAGCGAACCTCCTTCGCCAGCCTCGTTCCAGGACGATGCACTCTCGTCCGGAGATCCTCCACCTTCACGCGTGGAAGCTATCTCAGGAGGCCTCGCTCAGGCGGGCTTTTCTAGGGACGTGTCAGATCGCATCGCTCGATCAATTAGGGCTTCCTCATCTGCCGTCTACCAGTCACGATGGAAGATTTACTGTGATTGGTGTGTCGGCAGGAAGGTTGATCCGATCAAGGCTACTGTCCAGGTGATTGCGGACTTCCTTCTTTGGCTGTTTAGGGACCGCAATCTTGCCCCTGGCACTATCGCTGGTTATCGCACGGCCATTGCTAGTGTTCTCTCTGTTCATGGTAGGTCGGAGGTAGGCTCGTCCTCCTCTCTTTCTGCCTTGATTAGGGGGTTTGGGTTGGACAGGCCTAGGGTCCGGCAGTTGGCTCCGCAGTGGAATTTGCCACTGGTGCTCGAATCGCTGATGCGGGCACCTTATGAGCCTTTAGCGTCTGCCTCCTTGAAGTTTGTTACTTACAAGGTGGTATTCCTTGTTGCCCTGGCCTCAGGTCGAAGGAGGAGTGAGATTCATGCCTTGTCTTCTCACCCCTCTTGCCTCCGATGGTCCAGGAATTACTCTGCCGTTACCCTTCTCACTGATCCTGCCTTTATGGCTAAGAATCAGGTTCCTGGCTTCTCGCCCGATCCGATTAAGATTCCGTCTTTGACTGCCTTCGTTGGAGCTGAGGAACGGGATAGGTTGCTCTGTCCCTGTCGGGCGCTTAGGTTTTACCTCGATAAAACCAGGGGGGGGCGAGGTCCTCGATCTCGTCTGTTTTTGCCCATTAAGCAGGGTCAACAGGATATCTCTTCTCAGTCAGTGTCTAGATGGATCTGTCAGGTCATCAAGTACGGTTACGACCACTCGGATGATCAGGTTCGGGCGTTGTATAAGGTGAGGGCGCATGAGATCAGGGCCCTTGCTGCGTCATGGGCCCTCCTCAATGGGTCCCCCTTTCAGGAGGTCATGTCCGCAGCTTTCTGGCGCGGACAGACTACCTTCACGGATTTTTATCTCCGGTCCTTGGCCTCTCATTCTGATGGATTGTATTCCCTTGGACCGGTGGTGGTTGCACAGTCTGTGGCTGTTCCTCCACAGTAATTCAGTGATTTTAAATAGTATGCTATCAGGCACCACGGTGGTACACCTGCTCGTTTCACGGGGAGGTTTTCCATTTTTTAATTACTTTCGGGGCTTTATTAGGGGGGTTCCTTGAACCTTTTCCCTACCTTGAGCATGTCTCGAGTTTGTTCCGTCAGCCTGGTCTGCCTGGATTCGAAGCCTCCACTACGGTAAGACGAATTCGCATACTAAAGTTATGGTAATTATTACTGAAATGAAATTGAGGTTTTTGAAGTAAAACCAATTTTCATGATGTAATACTTACCATAACTTTATGGAGTCCCACCCTGTATTCCTCCCCTTGCCTCCTCATCCTGGCTGCCTTTAGGCTCCATAAAAGGGGGTTTGAGGAAGGGAGATCACTCCGTGGCTCTGTCATCGAGATAGAGGTTACGTCACGGTAGGGAGGTAGGGATATTTGAATCTTTTGTTTTTGGGCTACAAAGATGGGTGTAGGTATTGTATATGCATACTAAAGTTATGGTAAGTATTACATCATGAAAATTGGTTTTACTTCAAAAACCTCAAGTTTAGCAATGAGCATCTCTATGATAGCTCCTATGAAAAAAGAAAAGAAAAATGAAACTCAAATGACGTTCATAAAATATGTATGAATTGATGTTTTTTTGTTTTTTTTTAGTTCTGGACAGAAATTGATGTGATACAGACCCTGTCAAAGATATACAGGTATTTAGTAATTTTGAACCTGAAGGATCATTGTGAAATGAGTAGAAACCAATAAGAGGGTTAATGTTGACATTTGGAGGCAAAATTGGTCAAAGAAAGCTTAAAAGCAGTAATATAGATAAAGTTTTTGAATAATTAATGTGAAAATGAATTTCTACATTGATTATTCAAAACTTGATATTTGGAGGCAAATTTGGTCAACAGTAACATGGAAACAGTTTTGAATAATAAATATGAAAATGAGTTTTTAGCTCACCTGCTCGAAGAGTCATGATATTTGGCTGAAAGCTTTGTTGGTAAGAGCCTGACAAAGTTTGAGAATGAAAATGACCTTGACCTACTTCCAAGGTCACAGGGGTCAAATGTGTCAAACGCTTCAAACGACTTCTTCTGAAGAACTAAAAGGTATAGAATCTTCATATTTGGCTGTTGGCTTCCTGAGATAGAGTGTGACAAAGTTTGAAAATAAAAATGACCTTGACCTTCTTTCAAGGTCACAGGTGTCAAATATGTCAAAAACATCAAATGACTTCTGAATAATCAAAGGCATAAAATTATAATATTTGGCTGGTGGCTTCCTTGGATAGAGCTCACCAAAGTTTGCAAATGAAAATGACCTCAACCTACCTTAAAGGTCACAGAGGTCATCAACAAATTAAAGGATTTGTTCTTAAGAACCAAAAGGAATGTATTCATAAGATTTTGCTGGTAGCTTTTTGGGATAGAGCTAAAAAAGTATGAGAAGGAAAATGACATTGACCTACTTACAAGGTCACAAGAAAATGTCAAGTAACTTCTGAAGAAGGACCAAAAAGTATAGAATCTTATAATAATATTTGGCTGGTAGTTTCAACAGATGGAGCCGACAAAGTTTGCGAGGGAAATATTTGTAGTGCAATATGATATTTAATGAGAATATTTTGCTGTGAGTGCTTAAATAGTCAGGTGAGCGATACAGGCCCTCTGGGCCTCTTGTTACAGAATTGGTGTGATTGATAGTTTATATATATATATAAATTTGTTAAGGACGTGTCAATTTTGTCTGGATGCATTTGGTAATTGCATGTTTCCTCTAAATGATTTACAGTACAACTGTGTCATTTGTTCTCAATCATTTTCCTACTCGACAACTACAAGGAACTGATTTTTGGTTTACAGGTAAAGACATGCTAAGCATATTTCAAGTTGTTGTTCCACTTTTTGCAAACATTATAAGTGCTTGTATGAATTTTGCCAAAAATATAAAAAGAGTTACAATAAAATATGGGTAATATAGAGAATGGAATGATAAAATTAATTTCAGTTAACTGATATGTGTTTTGTTATTTATATCTAGGAGAGAGTTTGTCATCTATGAGAGTCCTGGCAAACCTCCTGTCAGTGTTACCAAAAATGGATATGAAGAAAGGGTGAGTTTTCCTGTCCATAGAAAATACAAATAAAACATTCACTGACAACCAGTGTGTAGCAGACTGGGTCTATCATTGACCACCTGTGTGTAGCAGACTGGGTTGATTATTGACTACCTGTGTGTAGCAGACTGGGTCGATTACTGACAACCAGTATGTAGCAGACTTGGTCAATTACTGACAACCAGTATGTAACAGACAGGGTCGATTACTGACCACCAGTGTGTAGCAGGCTGGGTCTATTACTGACCAACAGTGTGTAGCAGACTGGGTCTATTACTGCCTACCAGTGTGTAGCAGGCTGGGTCTATTACGGACCACCAGTGTGTAGCAGACTGGGTTTATTACTGACCACCAGTGTGTAGCAGACTGGGTTTATTACTGACCACCAGTGTGTAGCAGGCTGGGTCTATTACGGACCACCAGTGTGTAGCAGACTGGGGCGATCATTGACCACCAGGCAGCTCAATTGGTCAGAGAATCTCATTTGAGTTTGAAGGGCCTATCTTCAAATCCCAGTGTGGCTGTGCATTTTCCGGCACCTGTTATAGTACGGGTTGCCTGCAACCTCTAAGGAGTCCAGTGTGGGAGATCTCCCTCCACTAGTGTGTAACAGACTGGGTCTATTACTGACCAGTGTAGCAGACTGGGTTGATTATTGGCTACCTGTGTGTAGCAGACTGGGTCAATTACTGACAACCAGTATGTAGCAGACTTGGTCGATTACTGACGACCAGTGTGTAGCAGACTGGGACGATCATTGACCACCAGGTAGCTCAATTGGTCAGAGAATCTCATTTGAGTTTGAAGGGCCTATCTTCAAATCCCAGTGTGGCTGTGCATTTTCCGGCACCTGTTATAGTACGGGTTGCCTGCAACCTCTAAGGAGTAGTGTGTAACAGACTGGGTCTATCATTGACCACCAGTTTTTCCTGTCCATAGAAAATACAAATAAAACATTCACTGACAACCAGTGTGTAGCAGACTGGGTCTATTACTGCCTACCAGTGTGTAGCAGGCTGGGTCTATTACTGACAACCAGTGTGTAGCAGACTTGGTCGATTACTGACGACCAGTGTGTAACAGACTGGGTTGATTACTGACAACCAGTATGTAGCAGACTTCGTCGATTACTGACGACCAGTGTGTAACAGACTGGGTTGATTACTGACAACCAGTATGTAGCAGACTTGGTCAATTACTGACAACCAGTATGTAACAGACGGGGTCGATTACTGACTACCAGTATGTAGCAGAATGGGGCGATTACTGACTACCAGTGTGTAGCACACAGGGGCTATTACTGACTACCAGTGTGTAGCAGTCTGGGTCTATTACTGACCACCAGTGGGTAGCAGACTGGGTCGATTACTGACTACCAGGGTGTAGCAGACTGGGTCGTTTACTGATTAACAGTGTGTAACAGACTGGGTCGATTACTGACTTCCAGTCTGTGTTACAGACTGGGTCTATCATTGACCACCAGGTAGCTCAATTGGTCAGAGAATCTCATTTGAGTTTGAAGGGCCTATCTTCAAATCCCAGTGTGGCTGTGCATTTTCCGGCACCTGTTATAGTACGGGTTGCCTGCAACCTCTAAGGAGTAGTGTGTAACAGACTGGGTCTATCATTGACCACCAGGGTGTAACAGACTGGGTCTATCATTGACCACCAGGTAGCTCAATTGGTCAGAGAATCTCATTTGAGTTTGAAGGGCCTGTCTTCAAATCCCAGTGTGGCTGTGCATTTTCCGGCACCTGTTATAGTACGGGTTGCCTGCAACCTCTAAGGAGTCCAGTGTGGGAGATCTCCCTCCACTAGTGTGTAACAGACTGGGTCTATTATTGACTACCAGTGTGTAGCAGACTGGGGCTATTACTGACCACCAGTGTGTAGCAGGCTGGGTCTATTACTGACTCACTGACAACCAGTGTGTAGCAGACTTGGTCGATTACTGACGACCAGTGTGTAGCAGACTGGGACGATCATTGACCACCAGGTAGCTCAATGTATGTAGCAGACTGGGTCGATTACTGTAGCAGACTGGGTCTATCATTGACCACCAGGGTGTAACAGACTGGGTCTATCATTGACCACCAGTGTGTAACAGACTGGGTCGTTTACTGACTCCCAGTGTGTAACAGACTGGGTCGATTGCTGACTTCCAGTGTGTGTTACAGACTGGGTCTATCATTGACCACCTGTGGAGAGCAGACTGGGTTGATTATTGACTACCTGTGTGTAGCAGGCTGGGTCGATTACTGACCACCAGTATGTAGCAGACTGGGTCGTTTACTGACTACCCGTGTGTAACAGACTGGGTCGATTACTGACTTCCAGTCTGTGTTACAGACTGGGTCTATCATTGACCACCAGTTTTTCCTGTCCATAGAAAATACAAATAAAACATTCACTGACAACCAGTGTGTAGCAGTCTGGGTCTATTACTGACCACCAGTGTGTTGCAGACTGGGTCTATTACTGACTACCAGTGTGTAACAGACTGGGTCGATTACTGACTTCCAGTGTGTGTTACAGACTGGGTCTATCATTGACCACCAGTGTGTAGCAGACTGGGTCGATCATTGACCACCAGGTAGCTCAATTGGTCAGAGAATCTCATTTGAGTTTGAAGGGCCTGTCTTCAAATCCCAGTGTGGCTGTGCATTTTCCGGCACCTGTTATAGTACGGGTTGCCTGCAACCTCTAAGGAGTCCAGTGTGGGAGATCTCCCTCCACTGGGTTTTCTTAAGTGTGAGACTTTTGACGGTCGTAACGTAATCCTGGCTTTCTCTGACTACTATAACATCTGCATTGTTGATCCTTTTACTTCAAGATCTTTGTAGAAATAAAAACAATACATTTTTTGCAGATATATATTATATTTTTTTTATGACACAAACAACTTGACATCAGAAATGTTATTTCTTGTAACAATTTCTTTCTTTGCTAGAACAGGTACCAGTCACTTTTTAGCTCACCTGGCCCGAAGGGCCAAGTGAGCTTATGGCATGGTGCGGCGTCCGGCTGGGATGAAGGGCTACCAAGTTTGTTCAAATGAATGACCTTGACCCACTGTCAAGGTCACCGGGGTCAAATGTTGTAAAATCTTCAAACAACTTCTGAATAACCAAAAGGCCCAGTGTACTGAAATTAGGCCTGTAGCATGCTGGGATGAAGGGCTACCAAGTTTGTTCAAATGAATGACCTTGACCAACTGTCAAGGTCACGGGGGTCAAATATGTTAAAATCAATGAATGACCTTGACCCACTTTCAATTTTAGTCCACTTTTAAGATTACAAGTGTGAGATTAATACCAGGTGAGCGATGCAGGCCCATTGGTTATGTATACCTATTATGTATTATTTTCCACCAATTGAGGTACCTGGTCACTGACGATCGACCCAAGTCAAGTTCCGCTTCACAAGTTTCTATTAGAATACCAGGCTATATATATATACACAGGCCACTGATCTATGGTAACCAAACTCAGAACACTTGTAAATATCTCGATCATTACTGACGGGGCACGGGGCTGACACAGTAATGCCTTAAACACAGTGGCTGATCTCCTAGTCTATACTGGGGACGTGAGTGAGACACATGCTTGTGTCAATCCGATAGATCAGAGAAGAAGGGGGAATAAGATCTGAATTTGTATATGTTGATAGGAATATTAATTTGTTGTAATCAATTAATTTGTTGTATACAGAATAAAACCGTAAATGTGTATCATCTTTGACCAATTCACCCCTTAAGTCACATTTAGCCCTTACCTAATCAAAGACTGGGCAAGTCCAGTTGAGATATGTTGGGGTGAATGAGGTAACAGTCAAGATAAAATCTTGAATTTTTGTTTTCTGTCATGAAGTTGTTGGGGACATTATACAATTGTTTCATGGCTATTTGGGGAACAGTCAAAACTACCATTCCTCGGTAGGGGAAAGCCCTGTGGAACTGTTTGCCCAGGTCTTCCCCCTACCTCAGGATGATAGTTTTGAAAGCCCTGTGGAACTGTAACTAGACCTCTGCTAGGCCTCGGCCAAACAGTTCCCCAGGTCTTCCCCTACCTCAGGATGATAGGTTTGAAAGCCCTGTGGAACTGTCACTAGACTTCTGCTAGGCCTCGGGCAAACATTTCCCCAGGGATTCCCCCTACCTAAGGATGATAGTTTTGAAAGCCCTGTGGAACTGTCACTAGACCTGTGCTAGGCCTCGGGCAAACAGTTCGCCAGGTCTTCCCCCTACCTCAGGACGATAGGTTTGAAAGCCCTGTGGAACTGTCACTAGACTTCTTCTAGGCCTTGGGCAAACAGTTCCCCAGGTCTTCCCCTACCTCAGGATGATAGGTTTGAAAGCCCTGTGGAACTGTCACTAGACTTCTGCTAGGCCTCGGGCAAACATTTCCCCAGGTCTTCCCCCTACCTCATGATGATAGTTTTGAAAGCCCTGTGGAACTGCCACTAGACCTCTGCTAGGCCTCGGCCAAACAGTTCCCCAGGTCTTCCCCTACCTCCGGATGATAGTTTTGAAAGCCCTGTGGAACTGTCACTAGACTTCTTCTAGGCCTTGGGCAAACAGTTCCCCAGGTCTTCCCCTACCTCCGGATGATAGTTTTGAAAGCCCTGTGGAACTGTCGCTAGACCTCTGCTAGGCCTCGGGTAAAACAGTACCCCAGGTCTTCCCCCTACCTCATGATGATAGTTTTGAAAGCCCTGTGGAACTGTCACTAGACTTCTGCTAGGCCTCGGGCAAACATTTCCCCAGGGATTCCCCCTACCTAAGGATGATAGTTTTGAAAGCCCTGTGGGACTGTCACTAGACTTCTGCTAGGCCTCGGGCAAACAGTTCGCCAGGTCTTCCCCCTACCTCAGGACGATAGGTTTGAAAGCCCTGTGGAACTGTCACTAGACCTGTGCTAGGCCTCGGGCAAACAGTTCCCCAGGTCTTCCCCCTACCTCAGGATGCGTACATATTGAACAAATGATAATCGGTTTGACGTGTAATGCACTTTTTATACCCAGCGAGACCCATACTCGTTACCAAGCAAGGGCAAATTAAAATGTTGGCACTTCCTTAGAAACGATAGCTGGAAGATATGGGGAAGATCTCAAAACTTTGAATTTTTGACAAATGGAGAATTGATCTCTTTGTGCTATAGTAAATGGGCAAGCACATCCAACCAAGACAGAAAAGTACTCAGCAAATTGGAAGTCTTCTTCTTTAGAATAAAACACAGTGCATTGATACTCTCTCCCTTAATTAGGACAGATAGATTGTGAAATCCTGTTGATGGTTCTTACCTTGCACCTTTGAACTTTTAAAAGCATTGAAATGTACTGGAACATGACTTGGTTATCCTCTATCAGCGAAACCAAACAATACCCACAGATGTTTGCCTGCCTTCTAGGGCAAAGACCGTCTTGAAACAGAGTGTGGAGCAGGTCCTGACCAGGTCAATGACTGGTGAACTGTTGGCTTGATGGAGCATGGCTTGGTGGAGCATCTATTTAGAACTTCCATGCACCAGAGTTACAGTGGCAGTCATGATGGTTGCTTTTATTTCAGGCGTGTTTGATTATGAATCATTTACCGATATTTTGGGTTGTAGAAAACTGTTTGATAACCAGTACACAAGTACCCATCATTGTAGCTGTGACCTTTGACCTTGCATGTTCTATCCTAGGTAAAGGTAACCTGTGCCTGTGGGTACCTGGTCTGATTGATGTCTGTAATTTCAGGTGTTACTCTGCAGGCTAGAGGACAGCCATTTGGACTGTGTATATAGTAAGACATACATGCAAGATGCTGCTATCTGTCAATGTAAGTATACAGTGATCCATTGGTGAGATTCGAACAGACACGTTTGTCATCTTGAACTAGACCTAGCTTTCATATGACTGTCTTGTTTCTTAAAAAACAACATAGCCTGTGCATCAGGTTCCATCACTCCGAAAACTTGGAATACGCAGGTAGATCAGAAGGTAAATTCTGAATTTGATACTGTCCAAAGGGGACTGTTTTAGCTCCTGGTTTTTAGTTATGATAATTTGTTAGTTAAAGATTTGATTTTTTTCTGAATCANCCCCCCCCACCCTCTCCAACCCATAAAAATACAGGGAGAAGTAGCAATACTGCAGAATATGCCCATCTGCCTGCCTGTTTACATGCCTTGTCAGGATGCTAACCTTAATACATCTGACTGCAATAAAACTTCAAACTTAATATGTGGGTTGTCCTATGGCTAAGCAAAGGTCAAGATCACTGTTAAAATCAAACTTTAAATAATGAATGAGTTGTACTTGTTGAGTAGGTTGCCTTGGGATTAAGAAAAATAACACCATTTGATTTTGACCAAAGGTCATGGTCATCCAAGGTCGAAGTCGCTCTTACTTTAAATAGAAATACCATAAAAAGAAAATGGGTTCCTGTACAAAAAGCTTCTGGGGATTGATAATAGTCAAACATACATATGTACTCCACTGTCTGGCTTAAAGTGAACTTGCTTACGATTGATAAGATAATAGGTTGCTTTTCAGGTGAAAGGTCAAATGTTAATATAGATAGAAATAAGTTGCTGAACAGCACCTTCACCAAGATGTCCCCATTCTCCCAATCAGACCTGAAAAAGTATGGGTTCGCATGCCAAACCACACAAGTTTTTCTCTGGGTTTCGGTTCCTTCCACATAAGTACCCTCTATGTGCTACTTGAGTTGACTAAACCTGAGTTCGCAATCATACTCTAACTTAATACACTGCTTCAAACTTTCTGGAGGTCATTTTTCTGGACTGTGTTTTGGGTCCTATAGCATTCCATTCTACTCCACACAAATACTCTGTATCAAATATGAAATTGGGTAAAACCTCAACATCAGTGGGATAAGTATTTGTCCACAATAACTTGTTGCATTTTGTTTATGAGAATATCATATCACAACAATTGGTTTTAATTAAAAATAACTTTATTTTACAAATTCTGTATTTAGATAGTAAGCAGGAAGATACGGATAAATTCTTAAAATAAAGGTGGGAATGTATGTAGCATTCATGTTTTTTTGGTTATGGCATTTATCAAAAATATTGTCCAAGGCCCTTTATGCCTTTTCTTTGTAGTGCTGAGTGTTAAGTATATTCCAGCAAAAAGTTTCAGTCTTTAATGAATAGAGATTTCATTTCATCCTGTTTTCAGCAATCGTCTATGAGATTCTGTATCGTCGTGTTTTCAAACTGGACTCTGAGCTTGAGGAGGCGGTGCAACTAATACGGGAACAAAACAAGAAGAGAAACACAGAATGGGATCGACCATGTCTAAGGTACATACAGATCACTATTCATGCGTTATTTTACTCCGTCCTTATTCAAAGATTTTGACAAAGTTGAAAAACACAACATACAGTAGAACTTAGCAAATATACAACATTGATGAACCAAATATCTTAATAATACTGTCCTGGCCTACATTGGTTTATATATTTTCATAACTTTGTATATTCCTTTCAAAGACTGATCATATAATGTTTTCATCTGGTGGGTAGGCACCTATGTGCATTATCCACACAATATCTTGAGTATTGTTAAGTGGAAATCGAGGTAAGTTTGAAGAAAAAACTGAGAACTGCATGTAAATACCGATAACAATTACATCTTTTACAATGAACAAAATGTATTACAAGTTGGAGTTGCTTCTCTATATATGGAGTTATGCACCTTTGTTTAAAACAATGTCCAAGAAACTGTTTGTACATTTCTTGGAGCAGTTAGGGATGCTTTTCTTCATTTTGGGCCATAGTTCTAAATCAGTTGGTCAGTAGATAGTCTAAGGAAGCTGCAATATATTTAATTATCTTAACTGGCAACAGAAGACCAGGTGAACGATATAGGCCTCATGAGCCTCTTGTTATTCTTCCTGTATACATGACGTTAACCTGTAGAGAAATAATGGTTTATAAGTCATTGATTGTAGATTTGACTTTGTTCTGAAACAGATGGTACATATTTATGCTTAAATTTTATGTGTATAATATTTTGTCGAATGTGATTTTGCTTTGATGAAACATACACCTGAAATGTATGATAAAAAGATTGACGGTAAGATGAAGGGTATATGACATCTTAAATGTTCAATGTTAGCACTGAGAAACACTTGAGGGCGAAAAAATCAATTCTACGACTTAATCTACCTTATTATACCAGTAAACTTCAATTAGCATTGAATTTTACAAAACACAATCTAAATCATAAATTCATGACCCAACTTAATGACGTACCAGCTAAATAATCTATACATGGCTAACTTAATGATGTACAATCTAAATCATATTTGCATGGCCCAAATTACGGAAACACTCTCCAAATTAGCGGAGCACCATTTAAATTTAAAAACCATATCCAAGTTGTCGGGACATGGACCAGTTTTCAGGAACAACAACCAATTTTCAGGGACAACAACCAATTTTCAGGAACATAACAATTCAATAAGATTGTGCCTTTGTTCCCGAAAACTGGTCGTTGGCCCCCGAAAATTAAGTCGTTGTCCCGCTCACTCGCACAGCGGTATTCCCTTTGATGTAGCCGCGCTCCGGCGAAGCCCGTACAGGTGAGGCAGTCTATAGTCCCTGCCTTGCTGGCCGTGTTGTCGGTATAGCTATGCAAAGACGGTCGCTCTAATTCCGTAATCAAAACGATATAATAACACAGGTCGATAGTACACTTATATTTACTTCGAATGAAATAAATAAAGACCAAGGAAATAATGCTTATTTTGTACTACGGCCAGGGTTAGGATCGAAATGAACGACCATTTGAGAATAATGCATAACTTTTACCGTATTGCTGAACTGGTGCTTTGATACATCACTCCAGGGACACATGAAGCCAGTATATACGTCTCTGATCACTCATATAATAATCAAAGACACAATATGAACTCTCAATATTAACGATATTTAATGACGAACGATAAGTACGTCCCGATGTCGTATACAACTTATATTACGTAAACTATATCCCCCGGCTCCGTTCGGTCCGAGGTACTAGTTGTCCAGTATTTATTGATAAACTCGTGCAAATGATGAACCGATTGTGTAAATGTTCATAAACGAACCACTGTATATATATATATATGTTAAGACAGTTTACGTTCCTATTTTGCTTCATATACCTTTCAATCGTTTTTTATGTTGTTAATAGTTTTGTGATTTATATAATCCTCTTAGTAAGGAGATTCCCGATCACCTGTCCTCTCAGCTTTTAATTTCTATTGTATTTAACATAAATGTATTTTATTCATATTTTGGTGTTTTTTTAATCATTACTGATATAATTTCAATTAAATGGAACTTTATCTTTCCTGTACTGTCGTAAGAATATCCCTTCTGATTTAATGTTTCATGTTATAATATTTAAGGTTGAACTTTCTATTTAGTTTAGGTTATCGGGTGATAAAGAAAAAATAATTTACCCGGGTTCCATTGTAGTTATCACCCGATAACCTAAATTGAATAGAAAGTTAATCCTTATATTTATAGCCTTTTTCTTTACATAAAACGCGTCCATTTATGTCATCAAAGTAAACGTATGTAAATGAACACACAATCCAGCCGTCCTGTCAGTCAACAACGTGACGTCATCGGAATGTATGAATTTCAACAATGTATGTTTACATTTCAACAATGTATCTTTTGCATGAATACACTAATGAGTTACACATCTGGTATCCGAGGTACTCCTGTTAACTTCCTAAAACAGCAATGTAAGCTCCCGGGTTGTTGAAACTTCGAGTGATAATGACAATGATCTCCACAAAGGCTTTCATTAGAAAAAATACCATTTAAGTTACGTACACTTATGTGTTTAAAGTGAACGAAATTTTCGAAATATCTTGTTTCTTTATTCATTTAAAGCGAACTTAACCATTTCAGAAAGATAATGTGCATCCGTATGTCAGTTATCAAAACTGTATAAAGTAAAGAGAGAAAAAAAATAGAGCATTATTCTTAACCAGAGACGTTATATTACAATATATACGACTTTGGTGTATAGTCTAAACAGTTGCTCTCGTCTAACGAACCTGTGATTACTAAAATTTAGAACCTATGAAACTTCTTATATAAAAGGCTAAGCGTGATCCGGTTGTTAAATATATGAATTATCAGAATTAATATTGAATATTGTATTACCTGTCTTCAGACAGAGACATATAAAGCCGTAAGTAGTATATACGTTTCCGCTTCAGGTCAACCATGACAATCAGAATAATATATAAACTAAAGGTATTTTGTTTTGGTTTCCTTTCTATCATAACCAGATACCTTCTCTGTATTAACGTAATATATTAGGTATCAGTACATTTCACTCATAGTTCCAGTAGTATTAGTAATCATTATCAAATACATATATAGATAAAATATATTGCCGTGTGAATGATGTAATTGATATACAATATGTGTTAAGATAAGTTCTGTGCACTGATCTTACACGAAAATGGCACCGTTTCATTGGTTGATATACCTGTCAATCACGCGCGGTAGAGAGGTGGGCCCTCGCGATGATTGGTTGATGTTCTTGTCGATGCTCCGCTGTTGTTTGATTGACAAGAATATCACGGGCCGTAATTCTCGTCACATTCTGGTGCATGTACTCGCAGTGACATTTGGTATTTCTTTTTCTGTTTCCTGTTGTACAATATATTTAAACTTGAAAGTGACATTCGTTCTGAATTCTTTTTTAATTGGTGCAAGCATCCCATGCATACAATTTTATTATGAGAAAGTAGGTTTACTTTGTTTGTAATGTATAATCGTGCACAGAAACCTTACATGTGGATGTACATTGTATTGGACATGTATGTTGAAATTGTAGGTGTATAAATATAGCTGTTGGTCTGTATGAACTTTCTAACTAAGCATTGAAGGATAATTAAATGTAATCACTACTTGTAAGCGTCAAGGAAAAATCATTAAACTAAGGAACTGTGACAATGTATTATGAGAATTATCGGTGTTCATGTTAAAATATAATAGACAAAAGCAAATATTTATTTATAGGACTGTTTTGCTATTGCTAATACTGAAATACTTTTTTCCTGCTAACACAATGTTCAAATACTAAAGTGACATTTGTACTGAATTCGTTTTACTTAGCGCAGGCAGCCTGGTCCTCGCATAAAATGTTAGTGAAAAAGTGGGTTGACTTGGTATGTAATGTATAAAAAGCTGTATTTGACAAGAGGGTATAATTGTACAAGTATGTGCAAAATGTTGTTGAATGTATAGGTAAGTGGTTGTTATGAAAAAAACATGTTGATATGATTGATTGTACATACGTGTGCATGTTTATATGTTTGCAGGTAGGTTGGCCCAGTTAATTATTTCTTTAACAAAGGAAAAATCTTGTTATTTCATTATCTGATTAAGTAACCAGCAACCGACCGTGGAGAAGTTGATTTGTACTTTAATTTTTAAATCATAGTATACTGTAAAAGCATATATTTACGTTGGTGGTTAAATTTCGTTGTTTTGGATTTGGGACAAGTTCGTGGGGAAAATATTTCGTGAAATCAATATTTTCAAACCCAGTTATTTTATGTTTGACACCTGGACAATAAGACTTACCGTACATCGCCCGAGGTGATCACCCATCCACTCCAGGTGAAATTTTCACACCTCGCTTCACCCCAGTCAGTGGAAAACAATAGATCGACCATCGCCCGATGGTCACCGTACTGCTTGCGAGGTTCAGGTAAGACCCGGCGAGATAAACTCACACTATGGGTATCGGTCAAATCCGTCATGCTCTATAATTTACATACAAAGAGCGATGTAACAAACGCTTGATTGACGCGCTATAGTTATAAGTGTTTAACTCTGTGTCTGTGACGATAAGTACACCGTTTATCATGACCTGTGTCTAAATGTAAATACAGCATGGTTTGTAATTAAAGTAATAGTTTATTTCATATTTTCGCTAATTTCTATTTCGTGCGATTAAAATTTCGTTGGGATTATATTTCATGGTTTTCTTTAAACCACGAAATAAACGAAATTAAATCCCCAACGAAATATTATGCTTTTACAGTAATCTGTATTTAACGTTGAAATAGTGTCTCATAGGTCAACTTGGCCGGATAATTAATTCTATCAATTTTGTTTCAACTAGAAACTTTAAATTGTGAATGGATATGTGACTCTTTAATAAAATAAATTATTATTATAAGGGTTAATATATATCACAAGACATCCAATCGACATTAGCCTATAATTGGATGACAACACGTAATCACCTTTTGTCATGCTGTGTACACAAACGCCAATCATGTCGTCGTTGAACAGCACTACTACGTGACCAGTTTCTGTGCAGGATTATATATATTGCAAAGTTACTGTACCGTTACAGTCCAAATATACGGAAATGTATCAGTGAAAAATGTTAACAAATAACTTCAACGTTGGTGTCTTCTGTGTTTGAGTGTCAAAAAAACGTATAGCATATTTTCGGTATTACCGTTTAATGACAAATTGACTACACTGTGTCGTCCTTATGTTAGGTCGACAATTCAAATAAACAACAAAATACCGACAGTTACACATTGAATATCATTATACAATACAGTACTTATTGATGCGATGCTAAGTTATATCGAGGACTTAGATAATCTGAGTCCGTGATTATATTTATCTCGAAAATATAATTGAATTATGAAGGTTAAACTTTTTCTCTCCATATACATGTAATATACACAAGTTATAATTTAACATCTTGGTTCAATAATGTAAAGCAACTCGATCCACTCCTTTAGCCGGCTTAGTTTTAAAATTTGGGTACAGGTACATCACACTAAACACACCGTGTCCAGTGCTTGATTGATAGGTTTTGCGTCCGCTTCACTACCGAGTAGTTTGGATAATCACAGGTAAAATATACAGGTGTGAAACCACGTGATTATGTGGCTTTTCAAAGCAATAAACTGAATTGAATTGGATTACCAGGTACAGTTTTCTTACCTGTGGGTCTTACCTGGGAATCTCCAATTAACTCATTACAGCATAATTATGACAGTGGTAATACAGAACTTGTGTGGTGTTTGATCACACCTCTAACCCCCTTAGAGCACAGGTCTGTTATTTCAACCGGCAGGTGTGATATGCTTGAATCTACCTGAAACTATGCTTTACCTGTGACTACATGTGCCATTGTAATTATCCATGTATACAGCTAATAATGTTTAAATATCATATCAGCATGGTAATAATGTAATGTGATCGCACTGCCAAAGTATTATAAAACATTTCTAATTTACATTTATATCATGGCAGCACCCCTACCTCTACAAAATTATAGAAACAACCTATATACTGAAAATATTCCGTTATCATAATTCTAATCAAAGACGAATAAAACCAGTATATACGTACGTATCCGCTATAATTTTGTTTATGATACATTGTATCTTATTAAACATTATTAATTCAATTCAGGTTATTGCATTGGATATCCACATAATCACGTGGTTTTCACACCTGTACATCTTACCAGTGATTGACCGAACTACTCGGTAGTGAAGCGGACGCAAAACCTATCAATCAAGCACTGGACACAGGTGTGTTTAGTATTTTGTACCTGTCGCAAATTTCACACCTAAGCCGGCTCAAGGAGTGGATCGAGATGCTTTTCATTATTGAACAAAGATGTTTAATTATATCTAAGTCCGTGGCATTACACATCAATAAGTACTGTATTGAATAATATCAAATGTGTAACTGTCGGTATTTTGTTGTTTATTTGAATTTTCGACCTAACATAAGGACGACACAGTGTCGTCGATTTGTCATTAAACGGTAATACCGAAAATATGCTATACGTTTTATTGACATTCAAACACAGAAGACACCAACGTTGAAGTTATTTTGTAAATATTTTTACTGATACATTTCCGTATATTTGGACCGTAGCGGTACAGTAACTTTGCAATATATATAATCCGGCACAGAAACAGATCACGTAGTAGTGCTGTTCAACGACGACATGACTGGCGGTTGTGTACACAGCATGCACCAGAGTGTGACGAGAATTACGGCCCGTGATATTCTTGTCAATCAAACAACAGCGGAGCATCGACAAGAACATCAACCAATCATCGCGAGGGCCCACCTCTCTACCGCGCGTGATTGACAGGTATATCAACCAATGAAACGGTGCCATTTTCGTGTAAGATCAGTGCACAGAACTTATCTTAACACCTACTGTATATCAATTACATCATTCACACGGCAATATATTTTATCTATATATGTATATGATAATGATTACTAATACTACTGGAACTATGAGTAAAATGTACTGATACCTAACATATTACGTTAATACAGAGAAGGTCTCTGGTTATGATATAAAGGAAACCAAAACAAAATACCTTTAGTTTATATATTATTCTGATTGTCATGGTTGACCTGAAGCGGAAACGTATATACTACTTACGGCTTTATATGTCTCTGTCTGAAGACAGGTAATACAATATTCAATATTAATTCTGATAATTCATATATTTAACAACCGGATCACGCTTAGCCTTTTATATAAGAAGTTTCATAGGTTCTAAATTTTAGTAATCACAGGTTCGTTAGACGAGAGCAACTGTTTAGACTATACACCAAAGTCGTATATATTGTAATATAACGTCTCTGGTTAAGAATAATGCTCTATTTTTTTTCTCTCTTTACTTTATACAGTTTTGATAACTGACATACGGATGCACATTATCTTTCTGAAATGGTTAAGTTCGCTTTAAATGAATAAAGAAACAAGATATTTCGAAAATTTCGTTCACTTTAAACACATAAGTGTACGTAACTTAAATGGTATTTTTTCTAATGAAAGCCTTTGTGGAGATCATTGTCATTATCACTCGAAGTTTCAACAACCCGGGAGCTTACATTGCTGTTTTAGGAAGTTAACAGGAGTACCTCGGATACCAGATGTGTAACTCATTAGTGTATTCATGCAAAAGATACATTGTTGAAATGTAAATATACATTGTTGAAATTCATACATTCCGATGACGTCACGTTGTTGACTGACAGGACGGCTGGATTGTGTGTTCATTTACATACGTTTACTTTGATGACATAAATGGACGCGTTTTATGTAAAGAAAAAGGCTATAAATATAAGGATTAACTTTCTATTCAATTTAGGTTATCGGGTGATAACTACAATGGAACCCGGGTAAATTATTTTTTCTTTATCACCCGATAACCTAAACTAAATAGAAAGTTCAACCTTAAATATTATAACATGAAACATTAAATCAGAAGGGATATTCTTACGACAGTACAGGAAAGATAAAGTTCCATTTAATTGAAATTATATCAGTAATGATTAAAAAAACACCAAAATATGAATAAAATACATTTATGTTAAATACAATAGAAATTAAAAGCTGAGAGGACAGGTGATCGGGAATCTCCTTACTAAGAGGATTATATAAATCACAAAACTATTAACAACATAAAAAACGATTGAAAGGTATATGAAGCAAAATAGGAACGTAAACTGTCTTAACATATATATATATATACAGTGGTTCGTTTATGAACATTTACCTCGGACCGAACGGAGCCGGGGGATATAGTTTACGTAATATAAGTTGTATACGACATCGGGACGTACTTATCATTCGTCATTAAATATCGTTAATATTGAGAGTTCATATTGTGTCTTTGATTATTATATGAGTGATCAGAGACGTATATACTGGCTTCATGTGTCCCTGGAGTGATGTATCAAAGCACCAGTTCAGCAATACGGTAAAAGTTATGCATTATTCTCAAATGGTCGTTCATTTCGATCCTAACCCTGGCCGTAGTACAAAATAAGCATTATTTCCTTGGTCTTTATTTATTTCATTCGAAGTAAATATAAGTGTACTATCGACCTGTGTTATTATATCGTTTTGATTACGGAATTAGAGCAACCGTCGTTGCATAGCTATACCGACAACACGGCCAGCAAGGCAGGGACTATAGACTGCCTCACCTGTACGGGCTTCGCCGGAGCGCGGCTACATCAAAGGGAATACCGCTGTGCGAGTGAGCGGGACAACGACTTAATTTTCGGGGGCCAACGACCAGTTTTCGGGAACAAAGGCACAATCTTATTGAATTGTTATGTTCCTGAAAATTGGTTGTTGTCCCTGAAAATTGGTTGTTGTTCCTGAAAACTGGTCCATGTCCCGACAACTTGGATATGGTTTTTAAATTTAAATGGTGCTCCGCTAATTTGGAGAGTGTTTCCGTAATTTGGGCCATGCAAATATGATTTAGATTGTACATCATTAAGTTAGCCATGCATAGATTATTTAGCTGGTACGTCATTAAGTTGGGTCATGAATTTGTGATTTAGATTGTGTTTTGTAAAATTCAATGCTAATTGAAGTTTACTGGTATAATAAGGTAGATTAAGTCGTAGAATTGATTTTTTCGCCCTTAAGTGTTTCTCAGTGTAGGCTAACCAGTCCTATCACTTCTCTACTGTATTCAGGCAAGTTTCCTGTTTAAATTTGTGATTTTCTCTATATTTGTACAAAGACAATACTAGATTGTAAGCTTTGTTAGGGCCTTGGTACATATTCAGTTTATTTCGAATCATATTGAAGCACTTGCAAAAAAACGGGATACCCAGTCCAACAAAGCCCATGTGGAAGAAAAATGGAGAGGCATCCTCCGTAAGGGAGATGTGGTCAAGGTCCTGTGTCGTATTGCATTGTGACATTGATTGTACCTGTTTTCAGGTGTTAATTAACCCTAGTAATGCTATACCCGCCCTTCGGCGTTCCACCGGTCAAGTGCTATACCCGCCTTTTGGCGTTCCACAGAAGATATGGGAATCCCCATTTCTAAATGATAATTTATGCATTAAATAGAAAAGATATTGATATGCAATTTATATCAATAAATATCTTAATATTTCATTCTTTTGTATGTCAAAGATGAAAATCAAACTCCGTGTCGTCTTGGAATAACGATCGATACATTCTTGGAAAGCACACATTTGGCTGGATATCCGATATTTTAGGGCCTATTTTTAGTGGTGTATTACGTCACCGGAAACGTAACATTTTTTTGCGCGGTAAAATGCTCCGAGGCACATGTTTATCTGACAGGTGCTCTGGTTCAGGTACGGAATTGTAGGATACTTTTAGGCGTTTACGTGTATTTTCAATGTCAAGTAAGTAATTTTCTACCATAATTGATATTTAATTGTTAATTCGTTACAGTTTAACATACTTAAAATAAGAGAATTGATGTTTTCAGTCGATAATTCGCTAGACCCTGTCACGTGATATTTATAAACAAACGATTTTTGCTTGAACTGATCGATGAAAAGTAAACTACTGAAACGTGAAAATAGCTTGAGTTTTTGTTTTTTGATTCTCTGTTTTCTTTCGTTGTAAAAATGCATCAATAATACGAAATGCTTACTGCTTTCGTTACCCACAGCTTCTTTCAAGTGACACGGGAATCCCCATTTCGTCACGTGTTACTACCAGACAACAATAACCGAGTTGACCTCGGGAATCAAACTTTAAAGTATCGAAAGTTAAATTAAACGATTGAAACATGAAGAAAGGTTATTTTTTATATGTTTCTGTATATTTTTGAGGTGTGAAATGAGTTATTATTTACGTACACATGCGTTGTGCAAGGGAATTCCAAACTTCGTCACGTGATGATCGTAAAATACCAGACGTCATCTGTTCATAGTAAGGTCGGTTTTTTACCGTTGTTCAATCTAGAGGCATTGTTTGTTGAAGTAAATGGTTGAATTATGGATACAGATTGTTTTTCATATCTACATACTAGTTTGGGGGATTTTGTAATTATAAACATTTGCTGTAAGGCTATGTTAGTCTAGTTGTACACAGCTTCCTTCGCATTGTCAATTTAAACAACATGGCGGACGCCGACAATGTCGCCGAACTAGAACATGTTTTGCCTGAATTTAGAGATATTTTTGAAGAAGTATTCGTCGATGATGATAGTGACGATTTTGAAGGGTTTTATTCTGACGACTGTGAGACTGAAACAGCTGACAATGATGTTTTTGCCGAGGAAAGTTGGCGTGAAGGTAGAAGGTGAAAGTTGGCGAAAGCAAACATACATGATTATTGGTCAACATATCCAGTTATCAATACACCATTTTTTGGTAAATTGATGTCGAGGGATAGATTCTTGGCTATAATATCATTTTTACATCTGTCTGACAACACAGGCCCATCAACGTGGACAGGTGGGTTATTCCCCATTACAGAAGTTGGGAGAGCCATATCAAGACATTCAAACAAATTTTCAAAGAATGTATTATCCTGGACAACATACTGCAGTTGATGAAGGAATGATTCCTTGGAGGGGAAACCTTAACTTCCGAGTATACAGTCCGGATAAACCGATTAAGTATGGACTTCAAGTATACATGCTTTGTGATTCAAGCAAAGGATACTGTTGCAGACTTGAACTCTATACTGGACGTGAAGGGTGGCAGCTGGTATCACAAAGCACATTTGGACTTACCTATGACTTAGTGATGCGCCTTGTCAGTCCATATTTGAATAAAGGCTACCACTTATACATGGACAATTATTTCAGCAGTCTCCATTTATTTAATAACTTGTATCTAAATGCAACACTTGCATGTGGAACTGTGCGAAGTAACAGACGGGGTATTCCACAGAGTCTGAAATCTACAAAACCTGCTAAAGGGGAGATATTTGTGGTCAACAATGGCACTCTTGTTGGCATGAAATATGCTGATAAGAAGGATGTCTGTCTCCTAACTACAATACATGAAGGTAAAAGCATCAAAATTATGTTTACATCAGTTTTAAGATGTACATTTATGCGTACATGATATATAACCTTGCAGTGTTGAAATGATGTATATATGATACACTGTACAGAACAGTATTATAAACTTCAGGTTAATTAAAAATAAAAAAGTCTACACAGATCCAAATCCCTGCTATTATGGTTAAATAAATATGAACTTCATTTTATGAACATAAAACAATAAATTTAACCAACATTGATCAGTGAATCGTTTGAAAAAAAAGTTGCACATAGAATTTCACAACTACATTCAAAACTTGTATTTAAGTTAACTACAGCATCTGGTAACCATTTGCATATCAGCATTCCATACTTTTACCCTGCTTTAAAACAGGTAGCATGGTTGACACAGGGAAACGAGATCATGAAGGTAACCACATTCGTAAGCCAGACTGTGTCCTTTCATATAACCGTCACATGGGCGCTGTTGACCGCTGTGACCAGATGGTTGCCTATGGAGGTTTTAACAGGTGGACCTTAAAGTGGTGGAAGAAAGTGTTTTTCCATATGCTTGGTCTAGCAGTGTTAAATTCGTATCTCCTCTACAAGTACAGGATCCCTCAACCAGTTCAGCAAAGAGTATTCAGGAGAGAGCTTGTGGCCCAAATGGTTGAAGCTGCTGAAGTTCCAAGAATGGGTCAAAAAAGAAGAAAGGTGAAATCTGAATCTTTCAAAGATTAACAGCAAGGCATTTCCTCAGCCATTTACCATCAACAAAACAAAAGAGCTCATGGCAGGAGACAGTGCATTGTGTGTGGGCCAGCTGGAGCCGACATTTTTAAATCGTCCAATCCAGGCATTGTACCTCCAAAAAGGACAGGACACGAAACCTGCTTTCAGTGCCAGCAGTGTTGTGTACCATTGTGTATCGAGCCCTGCTTTCAGTTGTATCACACAAAGTCAGAATATATTTAAGCCTACAAATGGCAAAAGTTAGGAGAACAAGACCACACCGAAGAGTAATGTAAAATCCGATGTGTATATATTTTACCATTTCACTACTAACTTTCATTGTTTAGATGGACAATATTAGACTTGTATGGTTATACCCTGTATATTGCTTATAATGATTAGACCGACTTTGTTTTCACTTAATTGGAACTGAAGGATATGGAGTATGAAGATTATTTTCTGCAGGTATGTTTTATAAGTGGTATTAGTATCCCAAGAAGCTGGATCAGCTTACATTGACATCGACACTACATGAAAACTAGTATATGAATTTATGAAAAATTTGAATTTCCACACTGATGAGTTATCTCCCCTACATGATACTGAAAACTTACCAAACATCTTTCTACAACCTGTCTAATATGTAATTATATCTATGATAGATACTATCTAATCTCTTGCATATTATATCAACACCATTTAGATATAATTTTGCAAGTTATAGTGAGAATAGAGAAAATTTGATTTTGCCTGTTTTGATGCGAATTGTAAAACATCAGTAACACAACTGGTAGTATAAATGGCCTAAATATACATGTTTTAGGTATATCTCGGTTATAAAACGACTTTAATGGCTTAGATCCAATTCTGAAGAACATTTAAACATAATTTGTTTTTACTGAATTTAAAAAAAAAAAATTCAAACAATTCAGCACTAGGTGTATCCCCATATGGAACAATTCAGCACCACTAGGGTTAATGCATCACTTGTTTGTACAATTCTATAAGTCATTTGTTGAAAACAGTTTGAACACATTTTCAAAACATAAACGTTTCCCAACCTCCTGGATTATTGTTGTGCACACTACTTACCATGGTTGGTTAGGCACTTTAATAGCCTTTTAAATCACTTAGTCTAGTTCAAGCATCTGGATGATACAATGTGAAAGCAAGCCGGAGGATGATGAAATCAAGTTTAGTAAAAACTATTAAAGCAGCATTTGTTAACAGTTTTCATTTGAACAAAGTAATTACAACCACTGTTTAAAACAAAACTACTTGTTACAGTTAAATTTTATGGTTAGCGAAAAGCAGGGTACAAGCCTCGGGTCTCCTGCTCAATATTTTATCCCTTGGGTTTGAATAACCTTATCCATACCTCACATCAGGGATGGATTCTATTAGTCCATGTTGACCTATAAGGAAGCCCTATATATTGATTCAGACACCATGGCATTGCACCACCATCTCCAAACGAAACTAGGGTGAAACATGTAGAGCAAACCTCGACGGTTGAATCAACCTGTTTTATCTGTGGTTTGCATGCGTCGCCTAAAGCTTGATGAAGAAGAATATTTAAATCAGCTGAACCTGTATGAATTTCTGAATTGTTCAAAATCAGGATTGCTAGTGAATGCAGCTTAAAAATCTCGTACAGTGTCAATTAATTGACTGTTGATCTAATCTTATTGTAATTTGTAATCGGTACATATTTGCGGGGGTTAAATTTTGCTGTGCACCCCAATCCCTTGTGTTGTGCAAAGTATTTTGAGTGTCATCATTTTCGGGTTAAACCTCGATATACAGGTAAACCGTTTGAAAACGCTGATCCCAAGCGTCATCATCCGCCAGTGACTTCATTCGAAAGAAAATCAAATGTGTTGTACCTTTGTAGGAGTAAACTAATAATTAATCACCTTCTGTGTACACATAAATATGTTGTGGCCACTTATATGCGAGTGTTGTTTTTACATGGACTGCCCAGTTGTCCGGTGATAATCTGATTTGAGTTCATTTCAGCTTGCATAACAGCATTGGTTTATAAGTATTTTCAACAGGTTGTGATAAGGTCCGTAAAAGTGGTTAACATTTCCAAATCCAATCACTTGCTCGTTTAAGCCACTAATTTTTTGACTCCAGCTTATCTATTTGCTGCCGATTCATCCTGTGATTATGCCAAACCCAGGTCTGACAGTCCCCTTCCATGCTTCAGAGTGTTCCTGGAATGGAGGGACAACCCTGTCTGTCTGGAGGATCTGTTGAAATGAAAAGTAGGAAATTCACAAGACAATACAAGAGCCTATGCTATATCAGTCCTTACTTGTTGCACCTCCAGGTTGATTTGGAATATTGAACGTCTTTGGGAGGCAAGCAAGTATAACTGAACAGAAGACTCTTTGGAACAAGGGTGGCCCTGGAGACAAACATCATGCGGGTCCCCAAAGAATGCAAACCCCCATAAGCTGACCCCTGTTACTGGCCAGTATGAGCTATGATAAACAATATCCTAAATACACAAGTATAATGAGCAGCTATAAACAACAAATGAGCCAATGCAACGGCTAAGTGGAGGTCGAACCTGGGACTCTCCGACCTCTAGACAGATACTAGACCAATTGAGCTACCTGGTCGCCGACGATCAACCTAGTCCAGTTCCGCTACAGTAACAAACTATATGGGTAGCAAACTGTATTGAAATAACCTTCTGTGCTGTAATGAGCAGCGTGGAAATATACACCATGACACAGACTAAAGGGTCGACACTAACAAAAAGGTCCATTGGTACACAAATAAACAGCTGCAACGAGAAAAACAATGCAGAAAAGATACAGTGTGATGCAGATTAGTGAATCAATACCAACAAAACAGACACTGATACACTGCACTTGGTGCACGAGGAAAAATGACTGGCCAAAAATGGCACAAACTTTCAGTTAACATCAAAATTGACAGGCTTAAAAGATGGCAGATGAGTTGAAGCAACAAAATGAAACACAAGGACTGACAAATCCAACACCACATCCTGTCAGTTGTCAGGATGCCAAGGAAGGAGATGGAGATATGACAAAGAAATCTCATTTGTTTGTATTAACCTTTCATTCAGGGAAGGAAAGATGGATTTTCTAATCCTTTGCTTTGGGTTATAAAGATGGGTTTAGGTACAGAGTATGCATACTACCGTTCCAGTAGTACGGTTATTACTACTGAAATGAAATAGGTCCATTGGACCAATAAAAAGTTACTTTGAGAAAACGTAGGCTTGGGTGCCACCTACAATCTCTGTTACAATTAACAAATAATAATTCTGAAGAATTGATGCGGAAATATATCAAAGGAAAAGGAAAGGATTGAAAGTAAATGTAGGACACAAATGTTTTATATAAGTTTTATGTTAAACCCTAATAGCAACAAAATGATCGTGAAAAGTGATTGTTCGGTAATCATTATATTATAGTGTATTTAGTTCTGACCATGTGGTTTCTTTGTAGAAAATAACGCAACAGCATGTTATACACTGGTGCCATACACAAAGAGAAATTGATTGGAAAAGTAGATTTATTTTTTCATTTTGTGTATATCTTAGATCCCTGTAATAAGCTACAGCTTCAGTGTGGTAAGAAGTCGTACACATCATAATGCTTTGTATAAAAGTCATGTATAAAATAGGGGGAGATTAAATCACGGTTAACTGCCGCAGTGTGAAAGCTTTGAATGTTATCTTGAAAATTTAAAATAATTAGACTTATTGTTTTTTATATCGGACCAATACAGATAGTGTTAAGCATGCCAGACAGTGGTTATGTGGCCTTCTAATGTTGTAAACCCACAGACAGCACAGTGACAACTTGTGTTCCCCGTCACAGATGGTTCATACAACGTCATTGATTATTACATTTAAGAGCATTGAGGAAATCAATCACTGGACTTCAATGTGAAAAAGCAGATAATACATACCTAAGGTCCTGCTACCCTTGAGGTGACATTAAAACTTATAGCAATCAATATTGGGAGGAAAATGTACCAGTTAAGTTTTGCAGCCATCAGTACTGGGTTCCTAAATATCTTTTAATGTTTATGTCTTGAATATCTGGATTTTTTCAGTGACAGTCCAGGATCTGTTGCCAGTAGTAACAGCAGCAGCAGCAGCAGTGAAGCACGGGAGCAACGTAACAAGGTAAACATTTTACTTGTAGACATTGGTGTGCAGTCGGGCCACTTTTTAACCAATTTTTTGACAGATTCTCCCATTTCCGTTTAAAGTGTCTGCTAAATCCAGCCATTTCACAATGGATTGATGAAACCTGGATGACAAAGCTAGTTATATATTACACAAAATTGTAAGCATTTATATTTTACAGAGACTGAAATTCTAAAACTTTACTTGAGTATCAGACAATGTTCAAAACACCTTAATATTACTGGCATAAACCAATTCTTGCTTACATATCAGACAAATCGGTGATTTTAGTTTTGATGACATCTAAATGTATTTTCCTTGGAAATAAGAAAATATGAAATCATAAAAGAATGTTGATGTCAACCTGTTACCATGGGAATACTGAATCTGAATGTTTGGGGCGATCTGAAAAAGTATGAAAAAATTGCTTTTGTCTTCTGACTGGGAATCCGGACACAGTGACACAAATTATGTAAGGGCTGTCAATCTGTTTATGACCTTGGGACAATATATTAACAACAGTTGGGTCTCTTTCCTTCACCTGTCAAGTATAATCTGTATGTTATCAAACTCAACCATCTACTGTACCAGACAAAAAGCTATTACATACTTAACAATATTTTAAATTAGTGAATGAAAATCCAATGAAACTGCTGTCTAAACCTTATGGATGTATGAGGGGCAAGGGTCTAATGGGGAAACAGTGGTAAATATTTAATTTCCTCCTTCTTTAGTGTGGGCGATGGCATTTTAACCAGGTTTGGAGTGAGCAAAGTGATTAAAACATTCTAATAACAAAGGGATATTTTGCCTATTTAGATAAATTTGACCAATACCCTCACTGAAGGTCAAAGATGTGTGATGAAAGACAGGTGCCCAATACAATAGGCCTTTTGTTAGTTTTTTAGCCATCATCTGATGGTGGGCTATTCAAATCACCCTGCGTCCGTGGTCCGTCCGTGGTCCGTCCTTAAGCAATTCTTGTTATCGGTATTTCTCAAGAAGTACTAGAGGGATCTTTCTCAATTTCATATGTAGGTTTCCCTTTGTCCTTAGTTGTACAGGGCAACTTTTGAGACTGATCGGATAAATAACATGGCCGACAGGCATCCATCTTGGATTTTGATAGTGAAAGTTTGTTATCGCTATTTCTCGGGAAGTACGGGAGGGATCTTTCTCAAATTTTATATGTAGGTTCCCCTTGATCTCTTGTTGTGCATGTTATATTTTGAGACTGATCATTAAAACAAAATGCATTAAAAGAAGAACTAAACAGATATTTCTCATATTGCAATGATAGATTCCATTTCTTTCACATTAAGTACTGTACTAGTAAATATGTGAAATGACAAACTCACTTTGAAAGTTGTCTTTCATACACATCAGTATTAAGTTTAGATCAAAAGTTACCTCAAGGTGCATTTACCTGTTAACATGACTCGATCAAACAGATTAGAGGAAAGAAGATAGAAGATCGAACTGACAAAGAACTAATGAAGATGGTACAAAGGTGGGCGCCAAGATCCCTCTGGGATCTCTTGTTATCCACTACTGGACATAAACACCTTGATTCTGAGATATTCACTGGAAGTGAAAAGTGTGTTTTATTATAGGACTTTGGTGTACATTTTTGTCTATGCAAGGCTTGATAATTTCGATGCATTAAGCACATATGTAGGGCCTGCAGAGGTACAGATGCTCTCTATAGTTATCTCAATGTCTGTCCACCAATCATTAAATCTAACTCATCAACATAATTGATCAAACATTGGGGGCTTGACTCATCAGCATAATTGATCAAACATTGGGGGCTTGACTCATCAGCATAAATGATCAAACATTGATCAAACATTGATGACTTGACTCATCAGCATAATTGATCAAACATTGGTGGCTTGACTCGTTAGCATAATTAATCCAAAGATTGTGGGCTGAACAATGAATTCCTACAAAATCGGATAACTCATTTATGTATTTTTAATTTCACAATGATTTAAAAAATACCTGACTTCAAAACTTGTAAATCCATTTATATTGTAAATATTAACTCAACTTTTAACTTAAGATTGGAAAGACTTGTTTCTAATTTCAAAATATGAGCAGAATTAAGTCGACATTGCCAAGCATTGGAAATGGTTGAGACCCAAACCATGTAACTACATATGCTACCAGGGTTGGCCTCTTTGACCACCCTATCCCTGGGTAATTGTTCCCCAGGGTTTGCTTGACCACCCTATCCTAGGGTAATTGGTCCCCAGGGTTTGTTTGACCACCCTTTCCTAGGGTAATTGGTCCCCAGGGTTTGAGATCCACAGCCAATAAACAAATACAGTCGAACCTGTATTGAGAGACCACCCTTGATTTCAAAATGTAGTCGTTTAATGTAGGTTGTCTCTTTATACAGGTTTAATTCACAATGAAATCAATGGATCATGAAAAAGGGCTTCTTAAAAATGTCTCCTAATGGAGGTGATGACATTGGCAGGTTTCACTGTATAGATATTGCTCAGCAGGGACAGATAACAAACTTGACCTTTGGCTCTGGCCTTGCCCTTAGGTATGTCAGATGTCATATAACGTGTTTTCCTACACCTACAGGGTATAAACCAGTGGAAACATATATTTATCAGAAGCAAACAGAATAATCCCTCTATAAATGCATATGAAAATGAATAACCATTATCATAAATACAGTTTTTGATTAATCGTGTTCTGAAATGTTGTTTCCGTTGTTGGGTATTTCTTTATTCAGGAAGAAAACATAACAAATTTGCAGTTTGATTTCCATATGAATTCTGCTGAATTCTAGGTCACTGTGATGGCACCGTTCTTTTGTCGGATTTCTATTAAGGTAAAGATGTTGGTGATAATTGTGTCACATAGGATGAGTTTTTTTAATCCTATAGACAACCCTTTATTGAGGCCCTGTTTCCTATACAGCAAACATTTATATTTTTAGCCCACCATCATCTGATGGTGGGCTATTCAAATCACCCTCATGCGTCCGTTGTGTCCGTGGTCCGTCCTTAAACAATTCTTGTTATCGGTATTTCTCAAGAAGAACCAGAGGGATCTTTCTCAAATTTTATATGCAGGTTCCCCTTGGACCTTAGCTGTCTGTGCAAGGCAACTTTTGAGACTGATCGGATAAAAAAACATGGCCGACAGGCAGCCATCTTGGATTTTGATATTGAAAATCGCTATTTAAATGTAGGTTCCCCTTGATCCCTCGTTGTGCATGTTATATTTTGAGACTGATCATAAAAACAAAATGGATTAAAAGAAGAACTAAACAGATCTCTCTCATATTGCAACGATCGATTCTATTTCTTTCACATTAAGTACTGTACTAGTAAATAAGTGAAATGACAAACTCACTTTGAAGGTTGGCTTTCATACACATCAGATCAAAAGTTACCACAAGGTGCATTTACTGTTATCATGACTCGATCAAACAGATTAGAGGAAAGAAGAGAAAAGATCGAACTGACACAGAACTAATGAAGATGGTACAAAGGTGGGCGCCAAGATCCCTCTGGGATCTCTTGTCTTCAATCAGACGCATCTTGATTACTATGATATATCGGGGTTCTCCCCAGGCCATTTAGCTGATACGGCTCCGTATCAGCTTCAGTTTGAAATCCTCCCTGCTGTATCGGCTTAATTGACCCGTATCACCTTAGACTATGAACCGTATCACCTTGTTACTTGTACTGAAAGTGGTCTTTTTACACAAGAAATTGACATTAATTAAATCACACAGCTGACCCAAGTCCAGCAATGACCCCACTGGTCAGTTGCACGATAGGCGTATTGCCACAGGGGGCCTGTAATTAGTGGGGAGGGGGCCGGACAAGCCCACAGGTGTTGGGCAAGCGTGCTCACTGGAGCCTAAAGCAATTACCACCGGATCCTTTTACATACATGCCATATCTCACGATTTAGGCGTGAAACTCATGAAAAACAGCCTTCCAAAATGTCTCACGGCGTTGGAACCCATTTTCACGCTTTTTGTTGCAAATAATTTGATCTCACGAAAAGAAACAAATTTGGTCAATCTTAGTGAATAAACAATAGCTACATGGATTCACACTGACCTTGGTCACTGCAAGGTCTGAATTCACACGCCAGCAGGCCAGGCCAATTAGCAGCATAGGTGTGAAAGTTCTGAATGGCCCGGCCAGCCGATTTAGCGGGGCATGGCTTGATGACTTGCTCACCGATGTGTGAACTGTAAAGCAATTAAATCAGTGATCCCACATCCAGTCGGGGCTAGTTGCTACTTAATATGTGATGACAGTTGATATTAACATTAAACAGCAACATAAGGAGATGTCAGATTTGTTTATACCGAAACGGAAATGTTGGAGGTGACTATAAAATCGAAAACCGGACACTGACATTGAATCGGAATTCATTCTCTTGCCGTGGGATGGGATTGAGTGTTAATGAAAATAACATAAACAGAAGAAAAACAAGTTTCTTCAGAATTGGATATATAAAAATAGTATCTATTGGTAATTTATTTCCCAACAAATTAGAATCGAATATTCCCAATGTTTTGAGATATATTTTTTAGTCACCCCTGGGGGAAACCCATCAGGGACTATTAATATTGGTTTCAGTCCCAGATTTTGACCTCCACTGTTTCAGCTTTCGTGTGTTTGCTTCTGTCGCTAATTACAAGCTTTTGGATAACTCCGATATCGATTTTAGGAATAGATCTAACATACAACCAAAAGGCGTTCCGAATTTCAAACTAAAGATGTTCCGAATATGAATCAGTCACCTTTGAGGTTCCCGAAGGGGTAGACTGTTATATTATATATTGCTATTGATTGATTGAGACGTTTATGTCTCACCAATGACTATATTGGTAAAATTTCTTTTTAAACCAAATTAAATTTTTGAATAAAAAGTTCAAGAAGAAAAGCTCAGTAACGTCTCTTTTTCTTTATCAATCTATTCACGCAATGACAAAGAAAACGTCACCTAGCAAAAGGGCAAACTTGATTTGACATGCCGGGTTTGTGTTTGCCGCCGGCACACTACATTAAAGCATACGCGCAATTTGGCGGACACAAGCAACATTTTGTATCGGTTTGCATTTCTCTGCAGTCCGGCGAAACTTCTAATCGAACGGCAGGTGCCGAACATGCGGGATTTAAGGGACATTCGTAATCAGTAGGAAGGTGCCGCCTTCCCGGCGGTAAACGGCACGCCTGAATCAAGTTCGTCCAAAGTAAAAAGTTTACGACATTTATGAAAATTGTTCTATTTTTTTTATTTACATACCATTTTCAGCCGTCACATTATAATTTCAAATGGTGATATGTTATAAATAAATGCGCCATCATTCAAACAAATATTTCATCAACATTCATATCCCGCCTGACAACGTTTACAACTTTAGGACACTTTACAACATAACACGTTAGGGCAGAACTTGAAATGGAAAACCGAAAGAGTGCAGGGTCATGTAAGGTAAGTAGAACATTGCCATATTCAGAATTTATAATAAAAGCGCTCGACACCGTTTAATGTTATCGTGTTTGCGGTGTGGTGGCAGTGGTGACCTCGAGGTACCGGCAAAACATGGTATTGACATTGTATTCATTTTGAGCAAGATAAAAAGTGTATTAAGCAAAACTGCATATTTATGCATGTTTTTTAATCGGTGATTAATTCTTATGTCTTCCGGACGAAGTTCCGGTAATTTTTGCGTCAGTTTACAGACGATGGCCAAACGTCTAAAATATCTTTGTGTTGTGTCCAGCAGGTCACATAGTAACGAGATAAAGCTTGATAAAATGGCTGCGCGGAAATATATAACGGGCGGAAACCAATGACTAGACGATATTGACAGTTTTACAAACAAATAATTTTTACTGAGAATTATCAACTGATAATATGGAGTTAAATAACCACCAATACAATACCTGTACAAAAATAGTGATAGGGATTGGAAATTCCTTAATCATCAGCCTTTAGTTTTGGTGAAAATGATTTGCTCCAATATGCATGTTCAGTTCTCTTATATCATTTTTTTCCCCCATTTTAACAGATGAACTATCTTATCCTGGCACTTTGGCATGTTCGAATGTGGAAGGCCTTGAAATTGGGATGAAGAAGGCCAGGGAATGTCACAGAAATTTAAAAAAAAATGAAATTATTTGCAGTGTTTGTGTTTTATGGTCATAAAACATGGAACATTTTCTTCAAGTAAATCAACCACATGCGTTCTTATTATATCCTAGTAGGTTGGCATGGTTACCTAAACAGCGTGTATGCATACCTGGTCATTGTTAGACCATTTTGATTGACAGGTGGAAATATGTCAGTTGTAGCTTGGTCAATGATTTATTATACTGAAATAATCATACAGGAGATGGGGTGACTTTCATGTCATTTTGACATATTTCTAGTTCTAACCTGGGTTAATAAGAACAACCCTGTGGAATTTCTTCTTTTTTTAATTACTATTATTTTTTGCCTTTTATGTGATTTATTTACTTTTAAATATTGATAGCTTTATCAGGACCGTATGTCACGTGTAAACCTTCCTAAAATCCTTTAAAATATCAAAAAATCTTCAATTTTGGCTCTAACAAAGTAATTAGAGGCTTCAGAATAGCACAAATGATTCAATACTATGATATATGCTATATAATTTATGTTTTAAATGTCCCACAAATTTCTCATGAATTCAGAGAAAAAATCTCACTATTTTTGACCAAACCTCACTAAAAATAATCACTGATCTCACTATTTTGCACCGGAAAGTTATGGCATGTATGCTTTTAGCATGGTCAATAGGTAATAAATTGAGGAAACTGGTGTTGGATTAACAAAACAAACACTTATTACATCTGTTATAAATCAATTTACTCACATATGATTGCATTTGACAACGCTGAAATAGCGTGTGTATTCAGTGTTAGTGATGGTCGCCATCTTGGATTGTGTAGAGTACAGACCAGAAAGCGGAATGAAAATCCGGATTTGTTTTTAAGGAAGAAGGGCTCAAATAAAAATGCTGTTTTAATATTTAATCACATTTACTGACAGCAGTATTTAATGCAGTTTTGGAGGAAATAAAAACACTACAATTTATTAAAATATTTTCTCTTTCAATAATAAGAACCGTGATATATACTTTTTAATGTAAGTGTTTCCCCCTATAGCACTAACAGCTTTGAAATATTTCTTCTTTAAATTATTTTTAATGGGGATAAAGTAAGGGATACAAATGTAAAGATAAGAGACAAATGTCATATCTATTATTCAATGTACAAAACTCATACACATTTCTATAAATTGTATTTTTTTTAGAATATTTAAAAACAAACAATAATATTGCCGAAAATTCAGACATAAGGAACACTTATTTCTTTCTTTGGTTTTAATGTTCATCAAAAGAAGTTTGGTAAAATTCTGGGGAGAAACCTGTATATATATACATTACAGATTCAGTAACAATATGTTTAGGGACATTCAGAACATAAACACTATATTGTATTTTTAGGTCACCTGAGACAAAGTCTCAAGTGACCTATTGCGATTGCCTTTTGTCCGTCGTCGTCCGTCGTCGTCCGTCGTGCGTCCGTAAACAATTTACATTTTTGACTTCTTCTCCAAAACCCCTGAACCAATTTCAATGAAATTTTGCAGAAACCTTCCATGGCCAAAAGTCAACAAAAATAGTTGCTGGTTTGGTCCCCAGCCCCCAGGGGCCTGAGAGGTGGGACCAAAAAGGGTCAAATTGACTAAAATTTCAAAAATCTTCTTCTCAAGACCCAGATATGGTATTGGGTCTCGCGTTTCCCTCTGGGGTGGGGGTAAACTTTACTATAGTTTATATAGGGAAACCACATTTTGGACTAACATTTGTTTAATTGCCATTGGAGGTAATTCAATTTAGGTTAGCATTATCAGTATTGGATAGCAGTTTGATGGTATGTACATATGAGCCCTGACTGACCCCCCAGGGCTGATGGGTGGGGCAAAAAAGGGTCGAATTGACTGAAATTTCAAAAATCTTATTCTCAAGACCCAGATATGGTAGAATCAAACACTTTTCATAGATGGAGGGGTCTTAAGGTTTATGACCTTAGGGTCTCACGTTTACCCCCTTGGGAAGGAAGGTGGGGGGGGGGGGGGCAAAATTTACTATGTTTTATAATGGCAAATGATACTTTGAATATAACATGTTAATAACTTGATTGAAATTATAACCCTGATTTGACAGTTTGATACTATGAAAAATTCGAGCCAGCCCTACCCCTGTAGGGTGGGGCCCAAAGGAGTCAGTCTGCTAAAATTTCTTCATTTTCCTTGTTTAGAATCAGAGGTGCTAGTTTCAAATACTTTTTAGTCTTAAATCTGTATGCTAGATATTGAATGATTTTTTTTTTATTTTTTTTTTGTCACTTTGAATAATATTTCTGTTAGTGTTAAAAACAAAATCAACTCTCTGTATAAATATATCAGGTGACCGTTTAAGGCCCATGGACCTCTTGTCTGTGTTAGTGATTTTAGGTGATTGAAAAAGATAAAAATCACTCTATCTTGATCAGTTGTTCATTTGTTCATCAAGCTGTGACATCTTTCTGTAACTGCATGCAAGAACAAGTATATTGAAATACTATTAACTTCAAGTGAGATTACCCATCTGAGGAATAAAATTTTGCCTGAAGCAGTCTATGGCCAAGATGACTTAAAGTCATTTGAAAAAACAACACTGGGAGCGGAGGGGTGCGTCCCAATTGGAATAAAAGTATATCTTTAAAATCCTGCTCCTTCAGTCCAGGTAAAAGGATTTTTAACCTGATTTGGTTTAGAGCATCCCTCTGCTGAGTGAACTCCTATTTGTGTAATCGGAAGGTGTGCTTCACCTGAGAGAGGGAGGGGGGAGGGGGGAACTGAAATTGGAACCTCCTACCCCTGGAGACTTGATACCTGGGCCATTGCTTTGAAATGGGTGTTGGGCATGGGGAGAGGAGATCAACATGATATCGGAATGGACTCACTGAGCTGGCCTCGCCTTAAGAGACTTTGTCTTGGTGTCACCATTTGGAAACAGTTGAGTCCTATATCGTATAACCATAAGAACAATTGCTGGTTGTGGAGTTATGCTACCAGGATTGGCATCAGGGTTTGGCCTGCCTATGGAAACTTCGATAAATAATGCTATCAGAAATTCCCTTGTCTCTGTACCAAGAGATTTAGTCCATTTATCATGACATGGAAACAGTTCAGATCCCCACCCCATAAGTATCTCTACAATGGCTCAGTATGAAGAGAGGTATAAACAAAACTTCCAGGATTGGTACCAGGGTCCAGTCCTACCCCTGATGACTTGGTCCCTGGGTACTTACTTTGAAATGGTTGATATCTTTACCCTGTATCCATATATACAGGTCATGGGTATGAAGAGACATACAATCATGCTTTCAGGACTCGATTCTTGAGTCCAAACATGGAACTTTGTGATCCCCATCCTATAACAAAACATCTAGTGGTCTTATAGCTGAGTAATTGGATACATATGTGATTACTGTTGGCTCCATGGTCTCGGGCCTCAACCATCCAAACAGATTTTCATCATTAGTTTTAAATATCGTTCCTTTTTAATGTTCTTAACCATAGATCTTCATTAAAATTATTTTGGACCACATTTATGGAGCATCTCTGAATTGGTGCCAGAACAGATACGTAAATTCGAACAGCGAAGCAGGAAGCTGGCCTTTAATAAGGAGCAATTAGAAAAACCAAAAATACCAACACTAGCTTATAGAAGATCATGTGGCGATATGATAGAGGTTTACAAAATATTGTTTGGGAAATATGACTATAATGTATCCGATATATCTAATGTCAGGGAAAGTTCATCTACACGTGGACACAACTTAAAAATTTACAAATCGCAATCAAGATTAAATATTTGAAAATTTTCGTGTACACAGAGAACTGTTGTAGCACCACTTTTCTGTCAAATGTTATGAATTCAAGCTCAATTAAACAATTTGAATATAAATGAGATGAACACTGGCAAAACCAAGCGTAGAAATACAGTTTCAAAGAAAAATATTGAAATCTGAAAGTCACAACTATTGAGTTATGTTTTTATTCAACTGTTTATTATTTCAGAGCTGACTGTCAAAGGATTGTAAAATCCGAGTTTTGTCAGAATAAATCTATGTATCTATGTATACAAATGACATAGTAATACAGACACAAAGGAAATATTTCGAGAGGACTGGAAGAAAGTTGACAGATCATATAATATGAATTTCATAACTTGATCCTTGTTTGTTGACAGGACCGACAGCTGAAAAAAACAACACCGCCCCTTCCATACCGAATTGCTAAGGCGCTGGATCCCCTCATATACCGTAATACAGAGCTGGACATCTGGGAGGAAGACAGGAGAGGTAACTTTATAGTGTTTATTTCAGAACTTGGATAGACAGCCCACTAAAACACAAGACACCTATAAATCGAGCTTGAGCGAGACACCTCTTTCTGCCTTTGTTTAGCTATGAATAGATATGTATTTAGGCAATAAACGGCATACATGTGGCAGACATTTTGGTATAACTGCCACATGTGTCGCAGACAAACTGAATGGTGAGCATAAAACGGATATAGAAGGGTTTTAATTATCACACCAAATAAAAATATATATGTAAGTTTGTTTTTCTGAGACTGAATATCCAACAAATTTGTAAGTATGAAGGGCCATGGTATTGGTATAGCAATGTCTTGGTGTCTGGACACCAACAGTATTTTGACCTTGGCAATACTTCATTGCCATTTCACCTATATATTTACCAGAATTAGGGCTGGAACGGGTAACCCAGTAACCGGTTGCAGTTTGGTTACGAGTACTTTCTGGTTAGCAAATCCATGTACCGGAAAACTGTCCAAAAATGTAGGTCAGTATTTATTGACTTCCCGTGCAGAAATGTCGCTCCTGACTGCTGATGATTGACAGAACTCGAAAAAAACTCGTATTCAGTATACTTGCTTTACTATTGAGTGCATATAAACAGTAAACTTTCAGTGGACCCCATTTGGCGGAGTTATGGCCCCTTGAATAATGAAAAATGTCATTATCTGCCACACTTTGTTTCTTCGCAATAACTTCAACAAATATAAACCCATTTTCTTCAAACATGGTCACAGGGTTAAATGCCTTAAGGGCCCCTTGAATAACGAAAAACATCATTTTCTCCGTTTCTGTTCATTAACTCTTGCAAATAGTATTCAATTGTCTTCAAACAAAGTAACAGGGTTCAACGCATTAAGGGCTCGGCCAAGATTTTCAACCACTTTAACCCTTAGGCTGCTACACGCCACAATAGTGGTTTCGAAAAGTCTGGCTGTCAGTGCTACGCATCACAATAGTGGCGCGGTCTTTAGGTTTTTGATCAGTAAAAAGGAAATGTGAAAGCGGACTGTTGCTTATACCAAACCCGAAAGCGTATAGTAGAAGGCTTCTGATTGGTTGTTTTGTCATTACTTTCGATATTCCCGGCAATGTACCCTAGTAATAATCAAAGTGTGCGAGAGAATTTCAAATCGTAAAAAAACGTCATAAAAATGGCGGACGTGTAGATTGAAGTGATGAATATGATGGCAAACATTTATTCTCCAGCATCACCTACGATGATAATAAAGGTTTTGAAGGGTTTGACATGGTTGATGTTGAAATACTTCGGTGTAACATAATATGTAACTTTCCAATGAACGACTTTGTGCCCTACGCAAACATGAAAATATCGGCGGACCTAGGCGCACTTGTCGTCTGCAGTTGAGGCCGAATTGAACATTGACATTGATACGTTTTGAGCCGATTGATTTCTTCAAACTATTTATCGATGATTTAATCATAAACTAGACCGTAGCTAAGATATATCTATATGCCGACTGTGATTGCACCAAGAAAATTTCTAGGCGAGTGTCCAAAGTGCTACAGATGGATGATGACTTGGTTGAAATAAGAATTTCTCCAAACAAGCCCAACATTAAGTTGGTAGTCAGAAAAATACCAAATACAGTAGAGATGTCTATGGTTTGGATGATTGATGTCCTTTGTGAGGAAACCTTTCCCAGAACAATCGTTTATTGCTCTACCATTAAGGCAACAGCTAACATTTATAGCTATATTGTCACTGAAAAAACTGAAGCTGTCAGCTCAGTGGAAATGTTTCATTCTGAAACGCCCGACGACAAAAAGCAAAAAGTTCTGGAGTCTTTAAAAAATCCTGACAGTAGTTTGAAACTTTTAGTGGCAACAAGTGCTCTTGGTATGGGTGTAGATTGTGTAAATGTTTACAATGTGATTGTATACGGTGCACCAAAGAGCTTAGTAGATCTCATACAGGAGATTGGACGTGTTGGACGTGATGGTAAGGATTCTGTGGCCCTTTTACTGGTCAATTCTTACCACTTGCGAGATGTCAACACCGAGGTGAAAGACATGTTCAAAACCGAAGAGTGTCGTTGAGTTGCAATGCCGACACCTTTTCTGACAGAGTTGGAGCTAACAGAAATCAAAAAAGCAAAAGGGCCTTCATTCTTGTTGTGATTTGTGTGCAGTTAGTTGTTCATGTGGCGCATGCACATCTTCCTTCATTGAGAAGCTTATTTATTTCATCAGTGCTGATGATGTTGGTGACAAGTCTTCAGATGAAGACACAGAATCATATACATATGATCCATTTGACTGCGAAGATGATATAGATCTGTCTTTAGTCCCTGATCTGGATTTAAATGTGGAGTGACTGACTATTGCATGAAATTATGTATGTACTTGTATGTATATATATATGTGTGTGTGTTTTATTTTGGTGTTATGAACTCTGATACACATACATGTGTCAAACTAAAAACCTGTGGTACACATGTGTCAAACTAAACACCTGGCGTACACATGTGTCAAACTAAACACCTGTGGTACACATGAGTCAAACTAAAAACCTGTAGTACACATGTGTCAAATTAAAAACCTGTGGTACACATGTGTCAAACTAAACACCTTTGACACACATGTGTCAAACTAAAAACCTGTGGTACACATGTGTCAAACTAAACCCCTGTGGTACACATGTGTCAAACTAAACACCTGGGGTACACATGTGTCAAACTAAAAACCTGTGGTACACATGTGTCAAATTAAAAACCTGTGGTACACATGTGTCAAACTAAACACCTGTGGTACACATGTGTCAAACTTAACACACCTGTGGTACACATGTGTCAAACTAAACACCTTTGATACACATGTGTCAAACTAAAAACCTGTGGTACACATGTGTCAAACAAAAAACCTGTAGCACATGTGTCAAACTAAAAACCTGTAGTACACATGTGTCAAACTAAAAACCTGTGGTACACATGTGTCAAACTAAAAAACAACAGGGTAATCATATGAGTAGACATATTTCATTCATCTTGCATTTGCAGCAACACATCTTATTAACAAACATGATAGATTATATGTAAAATTCTTCAATTTTTTCCCTATTTGTGTTCTTGACTTGATAAACATGTTCGGCCACATAAAGTTTAATTTTATTAAACAAGTTTTAGTTTTACAGGCTAGGATTCTAAAAAAGACGACATGAAATAAAAGTTCAAAATACTGTCTGAAGAAAACTGACATGTTAGTTGATTTATAGGTGTCTACTTATACTGGACTAATTATAACTTCCTGGTTTTATTGTCTGACAACTGGTTTACACGTGAATGGAACATGATGTGATTCAGTTAAATTACTATAATGTTATATTGAATAAACAATAGAAACTAGTGTTTCAAAAAGCTGAGGATGATATTACTTCAGTCATATATATATATGAATCATGATACTGCCCACGCCAACTACAAATTATGAACTTTTCTCACACATATCGGTATCCTTCATCTAAAGGAATTGTTTTGATCTTATTAAGATAATGTGATTGATCACTTAAATATCCTCGAGATAATCTGTAACATGCATGATCTATCAATATAATGGAAGCTAGTTGTACTTTAATTCATAGTCTTTTAATTTTGACAGAACAAATGCCAAAAAATACAACATTCTCAAACACGATAGAGTCTCCTATAAGAGTGCATGTGGGATTGCCTGAAGAACTAATTACATCATGCATTTAGTCTCTCTTGGACAAAAGTCTGAAATATGAATTATGACAACACGGCACGAATGTTGTAACATCTTTGAATTGCTGTACATTCAGAGGAGTCTAACAATTATGTCAAAATATACACTGCAATGAATGTGGTAACATCTTTGAATTACTGTACATTTCGGGGAGTCCAATGCAATAGCTTATTTGATCTTCAGTACTGGAACTGCATGTGTGAAATGGTACTGCTCATATTCATTTGTTACACAGTCTGTGGTGGGCAACAATTGGCTTGTGTCTATGAATGAGTGTTCCAAGACCTCGAAAGTTTCTGTCATAAAATCTTTCATCTGCTGAAAGTGCTTTACACTGAGGCTTTCTTCCACGTTTACAAGAAAATGCACCAGTGTCTGCTAATTCCACAGCAACTTTCCTGACATCTTCACTGTAAGAGGGAAGGTGATGAAACCCTTTACGTTGTGACACAGCACAGAAATCATCATAATGCTGAACATAATTGATGATGTGAGGGAACTCTTTGGAATGTGCCAGAATACTTTCTTTCGTCTAAAAACCTGAACACATGTCTTTGCTTTCTCTGTTTAACAACTTGACATACTCGTCCAGTGCCATGTTGTTGTTCTTCCCTCCTTGCCAGTTAATGAATCTGTTTGCTGTTAGTCTGTCTTTTTGGTCTTCATTTAAAATGCAAGTGCTTTCAGTAAGTGAAATGAGATGTATCGATCCAATAGCAAATTGTCTGAAAATGTCAGTGTCTGAATCAAAGAAATGCTTACTTAATACAGTGATCTACAAATTTCATTCATCCAGGAAATCTTCTCGTTTTCGGAATAAAGTGCAAAGTTTTCTGGGAACTGGATTACTTCTTCAAAATCACTAAGTCCAAATTCATTGAGAAATAACAGACAGCACATAGCATCTAAAAATTGTGTAGCACAGTAGTTTATAGGCTCTGTAATGACTCTGGACATCTCCTTTGCCATTTCTGGCATTTAGCACATTTCTGAAGTTATAGGCTGACCCAATCCCTTCCTGATTCAGTGCTATAGGTCAGTTTGCAGATGGCCTGTAAAAAAATATTGGGTACTTCAATGATCTGCTGTAATACAAATCAATTAGGGTACATGTGTATATACTAAAATGTAACATTACACAAAGGTGAACAAAACAGACCTGTATTACCAACTTCAGTACTTGCTAATTTCTTTCGAAATGTTAACCTCATACAGAATTGTATACAAAATTTGGGATATATCCAGCGATAAATTCAGTCATAACTTATATAATTATTACCTCCAAAAAATTCATAAGTCTGTGAAAATCCTCTATTTTGGAAATAAAGCCTTCCAGTCTTTCAGCAGATGTCCCTCCATTAAGCATTGCCAGTTGAGCAGTCTGAAACCTTTCATCTGTTAAACGATCCCCTTTAGGAAAAAGGAAAATTTCTGGTCATGCATGTAAACAAATTTGAAACAGAAATAATTATCATCAGAAATGTGTTTTATTACATGAACATCATATTTGAAATTGGCAAAAGAATTTATACAGGCATGAAATAAAAAGAACTGAACATGTGCTACCATTTATTATCAAAGTAAATACTGCCACTTATTTCATTGTAATTCACTGTGCTATAATTATACTATAAGTGATTTTGCTATGGTGTGCTTCTAGTATAGTTCAATGTGTTATACAGTACTTCTAGGATGTTTGTCATTGTATTATAGCTTGCATTGCTAAACTGTATTATAACCTATAACCTATTGTAGTGTATTATACATGTAGTGTTGTGTTGCTGTACTGTAGTGATTGTATTATGTTATACTCAATTGTGTCATTTGCAGTAGTCCTGGGGTTGTCATTGTAGTACTGTACAGTTATATATATGGTGTATTTCATAGACATTTGCTGTACTTAAGCATTGAACTAGTTCAATACTTATATTTACGTTTTCTCTGTCTCTTATGTTCTTTCTTAATTTATAATTTATATTTAAAATTAAAAATGCCCGCCTTATCGACAGTCCACACAATTTCGTTCAATAGTTTGAACAGCGTATTGTCGCGTGCTGATTGGCAAATAAAATAGTACTTTGAAATTTTAACAAACACTTCAATTTTATTCCCCAATTCAGTATCTAGGGTGATTTAAGTTTATCAATAGAACTCTGAGCTGAAAGTTAGATTTTTAATTGTGTTTCGATTTTCCCCCGGAACAAATTTTGCGCATGGACAAATACAGTGAATACCGTAAATCCGACCTTGTATAAGACATCTGCTGAAAATAACTCCCTCCACGAGGGAGTTATTTTTGGAAGTTAATTCGAACTTTTCTCTTTGCTCATTTTGTGATGAATCCAGGCGTGAATTTATTTGTTGATTGTATGGGAACCTGACAACAGTCGGTAGATTCTATAACAGCCTCGTTATTTGACCTGTCGTCAGAATTAAACTGAGGAACCGTAGATGCGAGATGCGTGAAACTGATAGCGTTTGAAGTGAATGATCTTGCGACGGAGCACAGGTTCGTTACAAATGTCTGAAATGTTTATGTGTGCTGTGACTCATATCAGTAGGTCTGTAATATATGTGTCAGTTGGTCTATAGAATATGTGTATTTCAGACATTTGTAACGAACCCCTGTTGACCAGTGCAGTGTAACAGACGATATTTCTGATAAATTGCATGAGCGTTAAAATTGTTTCCATTGCCGGCATTGGTGATTTCAACCGATGTGCATTTTGTATGATATTGCAGACCTTGGTCTTGTTTACGTTGTAATAAAAGTGTTTTTATTTTATTTTTTATTTTACACATAAATTTACAATGACATTGTCAAATCTCACACTGCCCAGCGATATATTGGATATTGTAGTTCCGGTCAGTTAATACGCTAAGAATTGTGTCTCGTGATGCATGGTAATTAAAGTCCCATCAACGACACAGTTTTCAAAGAGGCTATATAGTAACAATGCCATGCAAATGTAAATATAATTATTTATTTACAATGTATATCATTGTATCATACAATATCATCTACTCTACAATGTGTCACGAAACACAGGAAATAAAAGTAATCTAAACCTGAATCTTGACTTTGTTTCACTTTACCAAAACAGAGCAGAAAATTTAGCAGGGAGCATAAGAAGTTGTAAAAAGTAAAGAAAACCTAGTGGGAACTACGAAGGAAAACATTACTGTGATTATGAGTCATTTGCTAGTTGCCACTTCTATATAATTTATTTTAAAAAAAACCTACTTAATCATCAACACAATCTGATTAAAATCATCTGTTACATGGCTCCATAGGTAACAAAGCATGAAATATCAACAAATCCATACTTGCGTCATTTAAAACTTATGGTGATGCTGATGCAACTTGATCTGTTATGAAATTATCAGATCACTGACTTTGGTTCAATCTGATTAAAATCATATGTTATGAGATAGCGCCAAGCAAAGTACAAATATACAATTACTTGAGTGAAAAATCCATTTAAAGGGGCATCACGCTGAAGTAACTTTTTTTGTGTCTTTTTGGCGCGACGACACAATATATAAAAAAAATCGCTCTTCGTCAGAAAGCTACGTTATCGCAGCTGGATTAAAAATGTCAAAATGACGGACCAGGATGAATAACTGAGGAAGAAGAACCTATTTCTAGTAAATAGGATCGCATAACATTTTTTTTTTTTAAATCGTAATTTTTCAACAGTTCATGTTTTCATATGATGTTGACTTAGAATGTATGATCATGTAACAACCATTTCTCTATAAAGAGTTAATTTTCGACTTCAGATAGAATCAGAATACGTATTGAAAAAACGTGGGAAAAAATTTGATTTGATTATGTTGTAAAAATGGTGCGTGCTGCCGATAACTACGGCTTCTGTGTCGGACAAAAGGAACTGATTAAAGAAAAGTTGTCTCAGCATACAAAGGTTCATTTACAAGTATGGTTTAATCTCTGTAAAGTATTGAAAAAATATAATTATCAAGTATCTCAACACGTTCCTTATTGACACATATTATACATGTACACGTAGTGGTTTTGCCATACAGTTTATTGTGTGTGATGGTTAATATGACTTCCTAAATGTTAGCGTATAGAGACAGTGAAAGTGGGAAAGAGAGTATACATAGATTTATATGGATGGTCTAGAAAAAAAATGGCCAAAGACATTGAGTTGTATAATGTAATAAATAAATTCACAAACGTTTCCTTTTTTATATGCACTTCATGTAAACATTTGAAAAGGGATATTCGTCTCGTGAACAAACAAGATATTTCGAAAATTTCGTTCACTTGAAACACATAAGTGTACATAACTTAAATGGTAATTTTTCCAATGAAAGCCTTTGTGGAGATCATTGTCATTATCACTTGAAGTGTCAACAGCCCGGGAGTTTACATTGCTGTTTTAGGAAGTTAACAGGAGTACCTTGGATACCAGATTTGTAACTCATTAGTGTATTCATGCAAAAGATATATTGTTGAAATGTAAACATACATTGTTGAAATTCATACATTCCGATGACGTCACGTTGTTGACTGACAGGACGGCTGGATTTTGTGTTCATTTACATACGTTTACTTTGATGACATAAAAGGATGCGTTTTATGTAAAGAAAAAGGCTATAAATATAAGGATTAACTTTATATTCAGTTTAGGTTATCGGGTGATAACTACAATGGAACCCGGGTAAATTATTTTATCTTTATCGGCTTCGCTGATTATTTATCACCTGATAATCTAAACTAAATAGAAAGTTAAACCTTAAATATTATAACATGAAACATTAACTCAGAAGGGATATTCTTACGACAGTACAGGAAAGATAAAGTTCCATTTAATCACAATTATATAAGTAATGATTAATAAACCCAAATGTGAATAAAATGCATTTATGTTAAATACAATAGAAATTAAAAGCTTAGAGGCAGGTGATCGGGAACCCCTTACTAAGAGTATTATATAAATCACAAAACTATTAACAACATTAAAAACGATTAAAAGGTATATGAAGCAAAGTAGGAACGTAAACTGTCTTAACATATATATATATATATATACAGTGGTTCGTTTATGAACATTTAAACAATCGGTTCATCATTTGCATGAATTAATCAATTAATACTGGACAATTAGCACCTTGGACCGAACGGAGCCGGGGGATATAGTTTACGTAATATAAGTTGTATACGACATCGGGACGTACTTATCGTTCGTTAGTAAATATCGTTAATATTGAGAGTTCATATTGTGTCTTTGATTATACTGGCTTTATGTGTCTCTGGAGTGATGTATCAAAGCACCAGTTCAGCAATACGATAAAAGTTATGCATCATTCTCAAATGGTCGTTCATTTCGATCCTTACCCTGGCCGTAGTACAAAATAAGCATTATTTCTGTATTTATTTCATTCGAAGTAAATATAAGTGTACTATCGACCTGTGTTATTTATCGTTTTGATTACCGAATTAGAGCGGCCGTGTTTGCATAGCTATACTGACAACACGGCCAGCAAGGCAGGGACTATAGACTGCCTCACCTGTACGGGCTTCGCAGGAGCGCAGCTACGTCAAAGGGAATACCGCTGTGCAAGTGAGCGGGACAACGACTTAATTTTCGGGCGCCAATGACTAGTTTTCGGGAAGAAAGACACAATCTTAATGAATTGTTATGTTCCTGAAAATTGGTTGTTGTCCCTGAAAATTGGTTGTTGTTCCTGAAAACTAGTCCATGTCCCAATAACTTGGATATGTTTTTTAAATTTAAATGGTGCTCTGCTAATTTAGAGAGTGTTTGCGTAATTTGGGCCATGCAGATATGATTTAGATTGTATATCATTAAGTTAGCCCATGCATATATTATTTAGATGGTACATCATTAAGTTGGGTCATGAATTTATGATTTAGATTGTGTTTTGTAAAATTCAATGCTAATTGATGTAAACTGGTAAAATTAGAAAGATTAAGTGGTAGAATTGATTTTTTTGTTGTTTAGTGTTTCCCAGTGTTACTTTGAGAAACATATTGTAGATCAATTGTTCTTGTTTTTTTTTAATTCAAATAATTTAACAAAGATATATTAATATATTGACGATTAATTTCACTCTGGCCTTATAACTAAAAAAAAACAAAACAGGAATTAGGATTCAGATATATATTATAGAGAAAAAGTACAAGGCCAAGACTGGTATCTGACTATTTTTGTGTAAAATGAAATGGTTCAGACCAAATATAGGGTGAGGGTACCCAAAATGGAACACTTTTGATATATATATATCATGCAGCATTTTTAGCTCACCTGGCACGAAGTGCCAAGTGAGCTTATGCCGTGGCGCGGCGTCCGGCGTCCGTCCCTCCGGCGTCAATATTTTACTTTAAAATGACTTCTTCTTAATAACCGAAAGGCCTAGGGTGTCGATATTTGGCCAGAAGCAAACTGGGATGAAGGGCTACAAAGTTTGTTAAAATTAATGACCTTCACCCATTTTCAAGGTCTTTAAACATCTTCTTCTCGATTACCAAACTGCCCAAGTAGATGATATTTGGCCAGTAGCATGCTTAGGTGAAGGGCTACCAAGTTTGTTCAAATGAATGACCTTCAATTATATTCAAGGTCACAGGGGTCAATTGTCTTAAAAAACCTTGAAACAACTTCTTCTGCCCAGGGTGATGATATTTGGCCAGTAGCATGCTGAGATGAAGTGCTACAAAGTTTGTTCAAATGAATGACCGTCACCCATATTCAAGGTCACATGGGTCAAATATGTTGAAAACTTTAAGCAACTTCTTCTCAATAACCAAAATGCCATGGGTGATGATATTTCGCCAGTAGCATGCTGAGACGAAGTGCTACAAAGTTTGTTCAAATGAATGACCTTAACCCATATTCAAGGTCACAGGGGTCAAATATGTTAAAAACTTTAAACAACTTCTTCTCGATTACCAAACTGCCTAGGGAGATGATATATGGCCAGTAACATGCTTGGGTGAAGGGCTACCAAGTTTGTTCAAATGAATGACCTTCAATTATATTCAAGGTCACAGGGGTCAATTGTTTAAAAAAAACTTAAAACAACTTCTTCTGAAGAACCAAAATGCCCAGGGTGATGCTGATGTTGATATTTATCATTTATCATGCTGAGATGAAGGGCTACAAAGTTTGTTCAAATGAATGACCTTCACCCATATGAAGGTCACAGGGGTCAAATTTGTTTAAAATCTTTAACGACCTCTTCTGAATAACCATGGGTCCCAGGATGTTGATACTTTGCAAGTTGCATCCTGAGATGAAAGGCTATAAAATTTGTTCGACTTTCAATCACAAGGATGAAATGTTTAAAAAAAATTAACAGGGTCTTTTGAATGAATTTTAATCATAAATACTGATGTTTTGCCTGTAGCTTTATTTTAGATCACTTTTAAGGTTACAAGTGTGAGATTTATACCAGGTGAGCGATGCAGGCCCATTGGGCCTCTTGTTTATTTTGCAATAAAAGTGAATGTTCTGTATTCTGATTCAAGATTTATATAGTTCTATACAATTTGAGAAAATTTCTTTTGCCTACCTTTTAAACATTGCTCATGAACTATTCAAAAAATGGGGGACAAAATCCCAGTAAACCGGTAAGGTGTGACAACATAAATATCCTATCATATTTCTAAACATGCAGAACTAAATAAACGACTAAAATTTGTCAGAAATTGTCAAAACATTTTTGAAATGAAGAAAATTGCTTTAAATGCTGACAGTTATTTCACAAACTGTCTTAAATAATGAAGTGTTACATTTTGGGTACTCGACCAGCTTATGTGTATGAAACAGACTGTGAAATAATGCATCGCAAAATAAGTGTGAAACCTGGAACATTGACCGACATCCCTAGATAAATTCTGGATATGCCCCTGCACTTCAGTGACAATAGTGATGGGAAATCATTTTTAATTATAGGAAATTGTAAGGAGATTAGGCGATGTTAAAAACTTATCCATATACTATGTCTTGATGTCTTAGAAATACCGCAAAATTACGGTCAAAGTCTTGGGCTTCAAATTCATTGACGTTTTCACCGTCCGAACTTTCACGCAATCATCTACCATGACAGCGTAAATAACAGCTTTATTAGTCAATATCATCACTTGATACAGAATGAGAACGCTATATGTAACATAAATTGCATGTTTAAGCCCGTCAACATTGCTGAAACCCTATGAAAATTACTTTTATACTGATTGACTCGACATACACACTGTATCGCTGCCATCTTGAATGAATCTTGATCATGTGATCTCTGACTGTTACTACATAAATAGAGTAATTTTCAATCGACTAACGTTTCAAGTTTATAGAGTTTCAACAAAAATATCTACAACAAAAACACTAGAGTATGCATATCAACTCATATTTATAATTTGAGAACTTAATTTGGATTGATAACAAAAATTCAGTCATAAATGCTGGCGTGTAGAATGGCACTGTTCAATGTTATATTTCTCCCGTGTCCCTGACGTGATGCACCAGTGTTTCGCACAATAATTTTATTACATACTGATTTTAAAATTCATAACAAATTCCAGTAAGTTCGTTTAACTGAACAGCGATGTATTTTAACATTATAAAGCTCTGGAACCAGCATTACAAAATATTTTCTTTATGAAAATTAATGCGGGAATGATTCTTTCACTTACTCCCGTCTGACCGGAAGTTCTTGTTAGCAGAAATTCAAATACCTGGACGTAATGTGCTTTTAAAGTCAAAAATATGTTTGAAATTAATTATTTAATACCTATTTATGATTTCAGGAACATATATAATAACAAGCAAATCATTTTATTTGCGTATTTTATCAACTCAAAATTGTTTCAAAATATTTCCACTTCCGTGATGCATTAATGCATCACCGGGTCTGGGACGAATGATGCATTAATGCATCACGGAAGCGGAAATATTTTGAAACACTTTTGAGTTGATAAAATACGCAAATAAAATGATTTGTTTGTTAATGCATCATTCGGCCTAGGCCTGGTGATGCATTAATGCATCATCAGGGCTTAAAGGGTTTTAATTAAAATTAAATAACCAGGTACCTGGTTCATTATGGGTATTTTGTAATGAATTATAAAGCTGTAATTTAAAGTTTGATCTATTTTAGAATAAATCATATACATACCTTAAGTATGGCTTTAAATGAACTTGAAATACAACATGGAAATATGCAATATATTTAATAATATATAGCTGTGTTGACTTAATGGACGTATGCCAATAAATAAAATTGTATTCATTAATGAAGATCTGAAATAACAAAAAGGACACAGATGAAGTTTGTGTACTGATATGCTATATTTAATGTTAAATTTTAAAACCTATGTTTTGTTGAATTTTCTTTGTGTGAATGTCTTTGATCAGTAGGTCACTATAAGTAATGCAATTTCCCAGGGTCAATATTGATATAGCTTGAATCAGATGTATAACTCATGATTAGAAATCTGATGTTATCTAAACAATTACGTGTCCAACAAGTCGCATCATGAAGGGGACCCCGTTACAATCAACAATAAATCTGACAGCAAAACTGTTATCAGTGTCTGAAATAATTTTCTAAATGAAAACAAATTTGTTCCATTAGCGTAGAGAAATGGGGCTATAGATACAATACGCTACTGGGCATTGTGTTACAATGGTACAGCATACCTATAACTGTTAAGTGTGTTGTCCAGCCTTGGGCATGCTTTTGTATCATGTATGCATGTTTAAAATTGCTTATAACAATTATAAACCTGTAGGCTATCCTCGCGTGCTTTTAGTTAAATATGGAAAATTACTGATGGGTCGTTAAAGCTATCCTAACCATTGAAATGTGCACAGCTGTGTAGCAGAGTAGTACTGGATAAGTCAGACCTCCAAGTTTATCTTGTTTAGTTACTCATTACTACAAGGAACTTGTTAAAAAGGTAGGTTTTCATGTTTATTAACACTGTGACCTATAATATTGACAAAATGTAAATTTTCAGTAATTACAACTTGTATTCTACATACATATTGAATCTTTACAAATGAAAAAATTGAAAGCAATATTAATTTTAAAAATGTGTAGACATTTCAAGCTTTAACAATTGTATTCAATATGTGGATTGAAAAGAAACTTAAACTTGTTATAGTGAAAGTAAAGAATATGTCAAGATCTATAAAATATGTAACAAGAGAGTGTAAAGTGTACACATCGAGACCTCACATTTCACATGAAAGCTTGTATGTAACAAACTGTTGGAGAACTAAAAGAGCATTTGATGTTTATAGAGAAACACAATAGTGCTTTCCTATGTATACACATTCACACTAAGTATGATCTTAGTTAATATTTTACTGTATATATCATTTAGAGAAAGTAATCTATCATTATTTTTCCATATGTATATACATATATTGTTATAGTTGATTTTCATCCTATTTTAGAGGTAATTAAGGTAGTTATATAGTAAATTCTGTACTGACAAAGACTTTTTCACCTCAGTTTTATTTATCAATCTGTAATGTCTGAAATAAAAATTATACAAATCCAATTAAATGGAATTCTACTGTTGTCTGATTATAATAGTTAAAATGACTTACTTCCTATGTAGTGTTGTACTGTGATGTAACTATTGTATTTGTACTTCATGTTAATATCCATAACACATGTTAACTTCACACCAAGGCAGACATCATTGCCATCGGCATTCAGAAGAAAGGCAGGTTATTAACTTGTTAATGTATGGACAAATTTCCCTTTCATTAGACATTTAAACTAGTAATAAGTCCTTTGTCAGTACAGGTAGATAACACTTCCTTTTTGTCGAGACCCATTAACAAATTTTATGTTCGTGTCTTCAGGTTCTTAACTTAGAAATAACTTTTTATATTTGTTTTTTCAGAGGCAATCCATCGGGAAAAATTCCGACATTTCACTTTCTCACCAGGTGACAAGTGCCAGGTAAGGCAAAACATTTTAAAATTATGTCAGTCAGCATTGTTTTGTCAAAATGTTCATTATTTGAATATTTTTGATTCATTATGTATCATTTTGGTGTCTCCTTGTTCCTGGCGTTGGTGTCATTTCCTTTCCACACCATCTCAACCTTAATGTCACTGTGTGTGGCTACTTTGGTATATAGATATATTTGACCTTGGTAGGATGTATGTTGACCTTGGTAGAATGTATGTTGACCTTGGTAGGATGTATGTTGACCTTGATGGGATGTATGTTGACCTTGGCAGGATGTATGTTGACCTTGGCAGGATGTATGTTGACCTTGGTAGACCTCATTTAAGATTCATGAATACGGGCTTATTAATCAGGTTGTGAGTCGTTGACTTTTGGGTCGTATGATATTATTGTAATTTAACAATGTTTTTTCAAATTTTCAGGCAAATATTTGCTCTATGCTGATACTGGAAATATAGAACAGCATTGTTGGAATTGTTGTCTTTAAACTCTAATAATCTTGATCTAAAAATAATTTTACAGTCTGAAAACAAGATATTACAGTTAGAATCAATACGAAAGCAGACAAAAATAATAATTTTCCTGTCTGAAAATGAGATATTACAGTTAGAATCAATACTAAAGCAGACAAAAATAATAATTTTACAGTCTGAAAACGAGATTTTACAGTTGGAATCAATACTAAAGCAGACAAAAATAATAATTTTACAGTCTGAAAACGAGATTTTACAGTTGGAATCAATACTAAAGCAGACAAAAATAATAATTTTACAGTCTGAAAATGAGATATTACAGTTAGAATCAATACGAAAGCAGACAAAAATAATAATTTTACAGTCTGAAAACAAGATATTACAGTTAGAATCAATACTAAAGCAGACAAAAATAATAATTTTACAGTCTGAAAACAAGATATAACTGTAAGAATCAATACTAAAGCAGACAAAAATAATAATTTTACAGTCTGAAAACAAGATACTACAGTTAGAATCAATACTAAAGCAGACATCTTCTGTGTCTTTATATTTTCTGTCCGTCTAACACTAATACGCTATCTGTAACTTGGATATGAAATAAATATTTCTTTGCAAGTATATATTGACAGATTTGACTTACCTAGATAGTATAGAGGTTACTAAATACCTGAACTTAATATTTGTACAATATATAGGTCTATTTAATGTTTGATGTTTTTCTGTTGAAAGTTAAAAATCGAGATTCTTGTTGTGAAGTTGTCAGTAGAAATCTTTCATAAAATATTTTCAAATTAATTGAGATTGCTATCTACATGACAGTATAAAAAACAACAAAAAATCACCATGATAATATCAAGAGTGTTCATTAATACTTGACCATTGGGGGGTGTTGTACTTGGTATGGCCCTGTATAAGGTACAGGTAGATACAAATTGATTCCCTTATGCCTGTAGGACTGTAGACTTTGTTGTTGTATCTAGGTAAAGTTAGTTGTAGAGATGTCACTTGATTTTATCTCTATTTATTCAGGCCTGTGGCACAATTCATATATTTTTCAATATTTACTTTTTTGACATCTTGGTTTTCCGACACAATTATTTTTTAAAAAGATGCATATTGGCAAAAATCTTATATGCCTTATCACTACAATAACTTGAACATGGCTTCTCAGTCAAAACAATTTGCAATGTGAAAAATCCTTATTGATTTATGTGTATTAATAATAAACTTAAACACAAAAAAACAACATTATAAAGATGAATTTTCAGAATGACAATTCTGAAACACCCTAGGAATTTTTTTCTTTTAAAGACACCTTTTAAATGGTTCTTTCTTTCAAATGAAATCATCATATTTCAGAAAATTGGAATAGTTTAGCAAATTCATTGGTTGAAAAAGCTAAATTTTAGGGTCCAAAATCGAAAGTCTCTCTCCAAATTAGGGAGAGTTAGCAAGTTTTGTATCTGTTTCGCAATATTTTATCAGTTACATGAGCACTAGAAGTTGTTAAACACAGAATTATCAATGAAGTTCAATGGTCACTAGGACTCCGAACATGGTTAAAGATGAAGGAAAAATGATTTGAATTAATATCATCACACAACAAAATCATTAACAGATTTCTTTTTTTAACATCAATTACTAGCGGTTGTTATAGCTAGCACCAGTAATAATCTTGTTACAGTTGGTTTTCTAATAGTCTTAAAAAAGGCCTTCAGTAAGATTTTTAAATTGACCTGCAGTCCGTGTCATCAATGGGAAACGCCCTTCTTTAAATAATTATACAGGATCAGTCTTCATTGAAATGTAACATATCTATGTTTGTATGGTGTCTATTCATTGGCAGGTAGGATCAAAGCTATTAAATTAACTTTCCAGCAAGTTATTATGGAAATCTGCTGTACATTGTTTCTTTCAAACAAATTCAGTTAAGCTGGTAGGTAATGTACAATTTAAAAAGACGAACATGCATTGTGTTATCATATTAATCACCTTAGTTCTGTAGGATCCACCACCAGATAGTCACACACACAAGTATACATATACCAGCATGTTACAATACCAGGGGATTACATCCATATTGCATGTACAGTACTGAAAACTATTTCATGCTGAATTTATCATAAAACATGTCAACCCAGTAAATGAGGTTTAAATGTAGACAATAACACAATATTTGATCATTTATTGGATGCATGTACAAGATGTTGACAAAGTTGACAAAGATTTCCAGGAGTTAATGAACAGGAGATGATACAGGATTTGATTTAGATAAAAGTTTAAAAAGTCGTAACCTGCCAATTTAGAACTCCTGAGTTTGCATTGTTGAGGGTATTTAATACAGCACATGACTTGTACCTGGGATGGCTATCATTTAACAGATGGTATTGATAATGTCATATATAGACACTGATACGGCTGGCTCAAGGTCTCCATAGCTTAATTATTAAGCATGTGTTTAAATGGAACAAATTCTGGTCAGTAATTTTAAGAATGTTCATATATTTAGCATACATTTCAAATGATGGAATAAGAAGATCACAAAAGTGAAAAAAATAATGTGCTGTTTTGATTTAAAAGTCTAGGAATAAGCCGTTCAAACTCGTTATGAATTGGGAGTGAAGCTGACAAATCTTTACTGATTGTTAAGATGTTCTGTAGACATTGAAGTCTACTAATCCATCCTAAACCTATTAGGTCTAAGCACTATCAGCTTGATGACTCAACTTAACGACATTTAAAATACAAAAGATACTTTTATTTCTGTTATGGTAGAAAGTGAACACTGACAGACTTGAGGATATTTTTAGGCAACCTGATTAAAAGAAGTTAGAGGAAATATAAGAAAAAATGAAAGCTAATATTTTATATGGGTTAAGGCTTTTTGAGGACTAAATAAATCTGACACATTTTAATGCATCGCTTCACTTGAATGAATAATGTCGGGTATTTATCTCTATATATTTTGAATTCTAAACAAGTTTGAATGTGGACTGCATCGTAAGTCATGTCTTCGTCATGCTATCAGAAAAGGCTTCATTATTGATGCATGGGTGATATTAATCAGAGCAGTTCATTGAAGCGTGCAAAGTTAAGCATAGACTTAAGCTTTCTAAATAAACATAATTGTTTGAATATTTAAACATCTGTGAGCAAGTTTCAAGGTGAATTTAAAATTGGCTCGTCATATGAACAATTTCATACCCGATATCATTGCAGCCCTCAACCCAGATTAGTCCTTAGGCTCTCGCCCCTCGGGCTGATACAAGAGTTTCAGGTTAAGAAGGAATACGAAAAGAAAATGGTTATATGATAATTTTTATTACCGTACATTACTCCCTATACAAGCAGAATTACTAAAGCAACCTGAACCAGCCATGTAGATGGTAGGACTTTGCTTCTCCCTGCGATTATAAATGGTAGGATTTTGCTTCTCCCTGCGATTATAAATGAAATGTGGTGATCAAGCAGTCAAGTTGGGACCTAGCTATCTTGAAACTTTTACTCAAATATTCACATTTTGTTTTAAAGATAGTGAATTTTTGGGGGGTATTTTTTAAATTATAAATCTATGTGTCATATCGCTGTATTCTACTGTGCTTATTAGGTTGGAAAATCTTGCCCCACCCAAAAGTACCTATACCAGAACAACAATTTTACAGAGACTCGAGAAATGTTTACACAAGTATAACATCCCTATGTTCCAATCACAGTATGCACTGTTCAGTAAGATCCCAACTTCATAAATGTTTTCCAATAGTTCTAACACAGCCGTGAAAAGGTCACACTGGGTGTTTGTGTAGGGGTAAGTTCAAAGTCTGGTTAGTTTTATTTTAATGAAGACTTTTAGAAATACTTCAGGGAGCATTTTGATCAATAGACGTGACATTCTTATGCTAGTTTATGTTGTTTCACTTTGAACAGCTGAAGTTTTATAGATTTATATAAAAAAAAAATGGATCTTGATATTTGTGGAAATGGTTGAAAAGAATCCACGCCAATGTGAAGTGTCTGAGATGAACGGTGAGGATTTGTATTCAGCTACATGCAGTGTTACTTTAATGACTCCACCCGTCACACTTAATAAGTCTGTATGATACAGGTAACCAGAGTGAAAGACCTACGATAAAAACCATCCCACATCTTACTTTGATTAACTCAAGAAATGTAGGGTTCGGCGATGCATGATGTTATGGTTGTTGGCAACGATATACTGGGAGAATTTGCACATTAAGTCATGTCGATAGTGGATCAGGGAGTAGGGTTGAAGGCACTGGCTATGGTAGATGTTCCTAATGTTAGATAATGTGATGACCTCAATCTAGGATCATAATCTGGTCAGCTTGTAGCTGTATCTTGTAACTGATGGAATTATATCTGTGTAAAATACAACTGTTCACAACTTTAGTGTCATACTCGATTTGATCAAAGGTAAGTGTACCATATAATGCTGTAAAACAAATACTTTTTAGGATTTGCTCTTCAGTCTGGTTGAGGAAAAACTGTTTATGTAATGTCCATTTTGAATGATTGGTTGAGAATTTGATCAAATCAATTTTAAAATGTTCATCATTATATATACAGTTACAAAGAGATTTGGTTGAAATTCAAAGTATGGTCAACTTCACAATGACCAAACATAATGCAAATCATTGGTCAGTAATACAGTTCTGATCAGGGAATTTAGTCCAGATCTGTTTGCAATTGTCATATACAGTACAACCTGTCTAACCTGACCTCTGTATAATCTAGAAACCTGTATAAACCAGACTTTCGAACAAGTCCCACTGTGCACCTTACTAGATAGGTAAATCTTGAGTTTTGTAAAAAGCTGTATAAACAGAACAGAATAATTGAGTGTTGATATTGGGCTTTGACAGGTTTCACTCTATAGGATGACAATACTTGACAAGGACAGTTCATTTGTCGACAGATACAAGGGTCTTCATTCTGGAGATTCTAGGGTTTATTAACCTTCTAGGCAATCAATGGTTTTCTGACTTGAGATACCACCAGTTTGACCAATGTCTTTGTTTTACATACAGGGGGTAGAACCAGAAATCCTTTACTTTATTAAAGTGGTTAGAGGGGATTTTTACAGGATCTTACACTCCCGGTTAATGGGGGTCTCGCTGCAGATTTTACAGCAGGGTAGGCAGTTACAGCTATAATCTGAAATATATAACTTTATTTATAGTCAACTTTACCCCATAAACTGAAAGTGATGACTGATGCAATAGCTGTATGGCTGACAGTTGTATGACCACAACGCCTTAGGTCTTGTAATATATCATATATAATCTAGGCTGTCCCGTCTACACATTTCTGTGAATGTTTACATGTAATTTAGTACATGATTGGTACATGATTGGTAAAGTATCTGTTGAGAGTTCAGAAGTCTCAGGTTTGAAGCAGATCCGTCTTTTTTTCCATGTTACAGATGTAATGCAATATGAATATTATATCACATGATCTTGCTTTAAAAGTACTACTACAGGTGTTTGGGTGGGGATGTTCCATCTACATAATGCTTTTAAAAAGCAGGACCTAGTAATAGTTGGAAGGTAACAGATGTGAAAATAATAGATTAAATCCTTATGTATACAGAGATGTGCGATCTTGCATGCAGCATCTGTGTCTTGCATGCTAGATAGGGTAAAGTTTTGTAAAACATATTAAGTTCAAATAATGTTGGACAAAACTATTTGATAGATTTCATGTGTTAGCTTCTGTTATAAGTTATTTTAGAATGTTTCTCAAACAAGAAGTCTAGTCTTCTCATAACCTAACAATTCAGTTGAGGTAACTTTTTGGAGTGGTATCTTCTGAAATCTGTCTATGGTGCAACAGGATACTAGGAAGGTCTTCTCAAATATCTGTGATCGTTCATAGCTAAGGATGCATTTATAAGGATTGGGCATTGTTATACCACAAAGTCCATTCTCAACTGTGTTTACTTTAAAACTGTCTGACATAGGTCATATGATGCTTGTAATTCATTTAAGTAATAGAAATATTTCTAGCAAGAGTCAATATATTTGATGGAGATTTTCAGCATTATTACAGGCTTAAGTGTTGTGGCCTGGTGTATGTATTGATATTAGGCAATGAACAGAAAAGTCTACAAGTGTGGCCACACACAGGTTGTTTGATATTAGCCAGTCACAGGTGAATATTAGATGTTGTATGATAACTTATGTTACAATTCAGTGGTCATGTCATTATGGTAGAAATGAAGATCTTATACATGTAAGACTGACCTGACACCTATCTATACATCCAAGGTTTATTGACATTAATAGAATGATCGTATGAATATCAATGCACATTCGTCTTCAGATTTTTGTCTTGGCTGGCAAAAGTGACAAACCACTGCCCTTACCACTATCTCCTAAGCCTTCCTATCATCTTAGCTGCTGTCTAAATTGGATTCTCATTAGATCTTTGACCAGCAAAAATGAACAAAATGAAAAACAAAAAACAATAAAAGGATTTTTTTTTTATTAATTGTGAATCCTAAATTTAATTATTGTTTCTTCAAAGAATTTTTAAATGCAAAAATTTGCAGGATTTTTCATTATTATGAATCCTAAATTTCATTGTTTCTACATAGAATATGCAAGGCATCAAAAAGGAAGATGAGTATATTGACAAGGGAAGTTATTCATAAGCTAGGGGAAAAAATCACTTCTTCTGTATATCGTGAATAATCTTCTAGTTAAACAAAATTACAGTGATACTCTTCTATCTTAAATTAAATTCAGGTGTGTCCTGGAATAAGAGTGTTTAAAAGATTAAATTAATAAGATACAATGAGACAAACTGGTTTTCATTGGCAAAATTCTGATATGTTAATATTCTTTTCTGTAAACATTTTACTTACCAGTTGGTTACACTTTACATGTAAACATGTATTTCTTAAGGTTAAAATACTATTTACATAATGTAGTACACAACTGTTGCACGCCCATATACAATTATATTTGGTCCTTCATGTGGAAGCCTGGGTTGATGGTAAGGCTGATTGGTTAGATAATTTGCAGTATGATAGTTTGCAGCAGATACATTTGAATTTATTTCAAATACTGCAAATAAATACAACTTTACACTTTCAAGGTACATTAAGGGGACATGCACAGGTTATATCCGTATCCATTTGGTTTTTTGATTTGGTGGGTAATCTCTATTCATTGCTGAAGGTAGCATTAAATCAGGATTTATTTGCCATTCCATAAATAATCATGTGATATGGTGATTCTCCATTGATCAAATACATCTATATTGTGTCTTAGATTGTCTGAGTAACAGATGCTATTTCCTGGATTTGACAGAAGACATAATTATGCTGAATGTAGTGCAGAAAATGCTTTAGTAAATCTGGTTTTCTCCAGGTTTTTTGTGGTATTCATATAGTATTACTATTTGTTTTGGTGTCTCCTGGTCATTGCTGTTGACTTTATTTTGTAGTTTGTTGTGTTGAGACAGAGGTACATTTATTTCTATTTTCCAGGTGATACTAGACAGCGGACCTATCTACCATGGCCATGTCCAGGAGATAGGTGACAAAGAGAACCCGGTGGTAGTGTACATTGAGGAACTGGGGGAGAAGTAAGTTCATGTTTCTTTACCAAATCTGGGTCTACCAAGGCTCTGTACCTTATCATGAAAAGAAAAACAATGACCCTGATTGCTCTAGTCTACCCAACTGCGTAAATGGATAGCAGCATCTTAAAAAGTAAACCCATGAAAGATTGGTGTTCTTATTGGGCAAATCAAGATAATGGATGCAGTAAAACCTGTAAGATAGAAATACTACTTGTCAAACTTCACAGCTGGCAACTTGTACTGTGTATTTTTGAACATTTATAGAATTTTCAATTATATTAGAAGCGTGGAATGGAACCATTGCTTGTACCTCAAATAAGAGTTCAAGTTCAGTAACCCAAGGTCACTCTTTGTGGCTGATGATGAAAGGATTGATCAGTGTAACATTTTGGAAATGTAATTTATGAAACTTTTCTTAATTCAATGACATTCCTTAACATGGAAACATTCCTTAACTTGAATAGATTCTTTAACTTATTTCTTTATTTATAAACGTTCCTCAACCTACAAAGATTTTTTAACTTGGAAACATTTCTAAACTTGGAAGCACTCCTTAACTTAGGAGATTCTTAACTTCGAAATATTTCTGAACTTACAGAGATTCCTTAATTTAGTATCATTCCTTAACTTAAGCCTCCTGGAAAATATCAAGTGATGTTCATGACACTCGAGTCGGATTCAACATAGAAATATATAGAAAGTGTGTAAAAGTGTGTAACTTTAGGGAGTTATCATTTTACCTGTATTAGATCAGGGAGGTATTGATCTAGCACATTAGTGTCAACAGATCTATAAAGAATTCTTAATTTATGGAGATAAAGTAAAATATGAGAACGAGTTGTGCTAGAAGGAAGTAAGTTTAGCTGGTAATGTCAGTCAGAAGTTATTGTGAATTTGTCACATTATAGCAGATACAGCTGTCACAAGAATACTTTTTATATAACTTAAAAATTATGCAACGTCTGGAGAATCACGATGCAAGAAGTATATTAATAAGCATGATCTTTGACCTGTTGTATTAAGGATTGAAATTCACGCCATGAATTCAGAATGCCGCATAAAATATTTGCGACTTGTTATTTGTGTTGTGGTTATATTTTAAAGGACATTTCAAACGGGGTCACCCTAAAACTTGCATTATGCTTATTAGCAAATTAGAGCTCTAATTGTACAACTGTTGTGTTTATTTGTCACTTTGGAATGTTGCTCAAGGATTATATAGCGAGCATTATTAATGGATAAAATGATTGTATTTTAGACGAGAGATACCGTTAGACAGTCTTCGCCCTACTAAATCCACCTTACGTGCTGGTGAGTCAGAAATCTCTTTTATTCTCATTATTTTTTCCTTTAGCTAAATAATTATGATAAATAATAAAAATAAATGTTTAGACGGTAACATATATAGAGGTTTGTCTAGCCCTTTCACCACTGTAGACCATAATGGACTCATCCAGATCAATGCATGGTACAGTCTTCTTAAGTTACATAGGGGTGAAAGGGTTAATTAACAGTTTGGCCCTGTAGCTGTCTTCAGCATTTAAATGGCATTTGAAGTATTATTAGCTCAACTGGTCCGAAGGACCAAGGTAAGCTTATGCCATACCGTGGCGTCCATCGTCCGTCCGTACGTCCGTACGTCAACAATTTCTTTAAACGATTTCTTCTTCTTTACCTCTGGTTGGAATTAAACTAAATTTGACTGGAAGCATCGCTAGGTGGTGTGGATTCAAAATTGTACAAATGGTGGGGCTGACCCCCAGGGGGCTGAGGGGCGGGGCCAAAAGGGGTCAATTTGGCCATATTGCTTTAAGCGACTTCTTCTCTGGAACTAAGAAGTGGATATCAACCATATTTGACTGGAAGCATCCCTAGGTGGTGGTGATTAAAAATTGGTCAAATGGTGGGGCTGACTTCCCAGGGGGCTTAGGGGTGGGGCCAAAAGGGGGCAATTTGACTATATTACTACAAACGACTTCTTCTGTAGAACTGTGCTCTGGATATCAATCATATTTGATCAAAAGCATTCCTGGAAGGCAGGGATTTAAAATTGTACAAATGGTGCGGCTGACCTCCCAGGGAGCTGAGGGGCAGGGCCAAAATGGTATTTGGCTATACTGCTTTAAGCGACTTCTTCTCTGGAACTAAGAAGTGGATATCAACCATATTTGACTGGAAGCATCCCTAGGTGGTGGTGATTAAAAATTGTACAAATGGTGGGGCTGACTCCCCAGGGGGCTAAGGGGCGGGGCCAAAAGGGGGCAATTTGGCTATATTGCTACAAACGACTTCTTCTGTAGAACTGTGCACTGGATATCAATCATATTTGATCAAAAGCATTCCTGGGAGGCAGGGATTTAAAATTGTACAAATGGTGTGGCTGACCCCCCAGGGGGCTGAGGGGCAGGGCCAAAAAGGGTATTTGGCTATACTGCTTTAAGTGACTTCTTCTCTGGAACTAAGTGATGGATATCAACCTTATTTGACTGGAAGCATCTCTAGGTGGTGGAGATTCAAAATTGTACAAACGGTTGGGCTGACCCCCCAGGGGGCTGAGGGGCGGGGCCAAAAGGGGGCAATTTGGTTATATTGCTATAAATGACTTCTTCTGCAGAACTATGCCATGGATATTGATCATATTTGGTCGGAAGTATTCATGGGAGGCAGGGATTCAAAATTGTACAAATGGTGGGGCTGACCCCCCGGGCTAAGGGGTGGGGCCAATAAAATGTATTACTTGGAAATGGTTGAGATCCCCACCATATAACCATATATACAATTGCTGAGTATAAAGAGAAGAATGCACATTTGCTTCCAGGATGTCCCTAGGGTCTGGCCCCACCCTTGGAGACATAGTCCCTGGGCCATAACTTTAAAACGGTTGAGATCCCCACCCCAAAACTATATATACAAATGCTGGGCATAAAGAGACGAATGCAATCATGATATCAGAATAGACCCTGGGGTCTGACCGAACCCCTAGGGACCTAGTTTCTTAGTCACAGCTTGGAAACAGTTGAGAGCCCCACCCTATAACCGTATATATACAATTGCTGAGTATAAAGAGATGATTGCACATATGCTTCCAGGTTGGCCTTGGGGACTGCCCCACCCTTGGAGACTTAACCCCTGGGTCATAACTTTGAAATGGTTAATATCCCCACCCCAAAACTATATATACAATTGTTGGGCATAAAGAGACGAATGCAGTCATGATATTAGAATTGATCCCAGGGTCTGCCCCACCCTTGCAGACTTGGCCCCTGGGTCATAACTTTGAAACGGTTGAGATCCCCACCCCAAAACTATATATACAAATGCTTGGCAAAAAGAGACAAATGCAGTCACGATATTAGAATCGATCCTGGGGTCTGGCCACAACTCTAGGGACCTAGTTACTGAGTCAAAGCTTGGAAACAGTTGAGATCCCCACCCCATAACCATACATAAAATTGCTGGGCATGACAAATCTAATATAGCTATGTTACAAGGATTGGCCTTGGTGTCTGTCATATTCCCTTGATCTCATTTGGAGAATATTTTGCCATGATTGCTTAGGTATCCAGGTGAGCGATAAAGGCCCTCTGGGCCTCTTGTTAATGTCTTAAACAGTAAGAAGAATTGTTGCTAGTTTATGAAATATCTGACAAGTGAAGTGAAGTACATTATACTTTTCCCTTCCACCACATCCGAGAAGGATTAAAGTCATCTTTAGTGAGTTAGATATGGTACAAATCATTGTTTTCTTTTTACATTTTAGTATTTTCATATATTTTGTCACTAAGAATCCTTCTGATGCAATCTTGTATGTCACTTTGTAAGAGAATGAGTTTTAATCAATTAACGAAATGTAGATAAATAACATCATAACAAGCCACAGGCTTTCCATTGATGTCTTACCTATTAGATACCTATGGTCCATTGATGTCTTACCTAGTAGATACCTATGGTTCATTGATGTCTTACCTAGTAGATACCTATGGTCCATTAATGTCTTACCTAGTAGATACCTATGGTCCATTAATGTCTTACCTAGTAGATACCTATGGTCCATTGATGTCTTACCTAGTAGATACCTATGGTCCATTGATGTCTTACCTAGTAGATACCTATGGTCCATTGATGTCTTACCTAGTAGATACCTATGGTCCATTGATGTCTTACCTAGTAGATACCTATGGTCCATTGATGTCTTACCTAGTAGATACCTATGGTCCATTGATGTCTTACCTAGTAGATACCTATGGTCCATTGATGTCTTACCTAGTAGATACCTATGGTCCATTGATGTCTTACCTAGTAGATACCTATGGTCCATTGATGTCTTACCTAGTAGATACCTATGGTCCATTGATGTCTTACCTAGTAGATACCTATGGTCCATTGATGTCTTACCTAGTAGATACCTATGGTCCATTGATGTCTTACCTAGTAGATACCTATGGTCCATTGATGTCTTACCTAGTAGATACCTATGGTCCATTGATGTCTTACCTAGTAGATACCTATGGTCCATTGATGTCTTACCTAGTAGATACCTATGGTCCATTGATGTCTTACCTAGTAGATACCTATGGTCCATTGATGTCTTACCTAGTAGATACCTATGGTCCATTGATGTCTTACCTAGTAGATACCTATGGTCCATTGATGTCTTACCTAGTAGATACCTATGGTCCATTGATGTCTTACCTAGTAGATACCTATGGTCCATTGATGTCTTACCTAGTAGATACCTATGGTCCATTGATGTCTTACCTAGTAGATACCTATGGTCCATTGATGTCTTACCTAGTAGATACCTATGGTCCATTGATGTCTTACCTAGTAGATACCTATGGTCCATTGATGTCTTACCTAGTAGATACCTATGGTCCATTGATGTCTTACCTAGTAGATACCTATGGTCCATTGATGTCTTACCTAGTAGATACCTATGGTCCATTGATGTCTTACCTAGTAGATACCTATGGTCCATTGATGTCTTACCTAGTAGATACCTATGGTCCATTGATGTCTTACCTAGTAGATACCTATGGTCCATTGATGTCTTACCTAGTAGATACCTATGGTCCATTGATGTCTTACCTAGTAGATACCTATGGTCCATTGATGTCTTACCTAGTAGATACCTATGGTCCATTGATGTCTTACCTAGTAGATACCTATGGTCCATTGATGTCTTACCTAGTAGATACCTATGGTCCATTGATGTCTTACCTAGTAGATACCTATGGTCCATTGATGTCTTACCTAGTAGATACCTATGGTCCATTGATGTCTTACCTAGTAGATACCTATGGTCCATTGATGTCTTACCTAGTAGATACCTATGGTCCATTGATGTCTTACCTAGTAGATACCTATGGTCCATTGATGTCTTACCTAGTAGATACCTATGGTCCATTGATGTCTTACCTAGTAGATACCTATGGTCCATTGATGTCTTACCTAGTAGATACCTATGGTCCATTGATGTCTTACCTAGTAGATACCTATGGTCCATTGATGTCTTACCTAGTAGATACCTATGGTCCATTGATGTCTTACCTAGTAGATACCTATGGTCCATTGATGTCTTACCTAGTAGATACCTATGGTCCATTGATGTCTTACCTAGTAGATACCTATGGTCCATTGATGTCTTACCTAGTAGATACCTATGGTCCATTGATGTCTTACCTAGTAGATACCTATGGTCCATTGATGTCTTACCTAGTAGATACCTATGGTCCATTGATGTCTTACCTAGTAGATACCTATGGTCCATTGATGTCTTACCTAGTAGATACCTATGGTCCATTGATGTCTTACCTAGTAGATACCTATGGTCCATTGATGTCTTACCTAGTAGATACCTATGGTCCATTGATGTCTTACCTAGTAGATACCTATGGTCCATTGATGTCTTACCTAGTAGATACCTATGGTCCATTGATGTCTTACCTAGTAGATACCTATGGTCCATTGATGTCTTACCTAGTAGATACCTATGGTCCATTGATGTCTTACCTAGTAGATACCTATGGTCCATTGATGTCTTACCTAGTAGATACCTATGGTCCATTGATGTCTTACCTAGTAGATACCTATGGTCCATTGATGTCTTACCTAGTAGATACCTATGGTCCATTGATGTCTTACCTAGTAGATACCTATGGTCCATTGATGTCTTACCTAGTAGATACCTATGGTCCATTGATGTCTTACCTAGTAGATACCTATGGTCCATTGATGTCTTACCTAGTAGATACCTATGGTCCATTGATGTCTTACCTAGTAGATACCTATGGTCCATTGATGTCTTACCTAGTAGATACCTATGGTCCATTGATGTCTTACCTAGTAGATACTTATGGTCCATTGATGTCTTGCCTAGTAGATACCTATGGTCCATTGCTACATTGGTATATATTGTTCCCCTCTTTTGTATTAGTGTATCTTGACCTTAAACATTTCTGATCACTTAAAATCACCAGGATATTATATTGTCTGCAAAGCCTGGTTACTTCAGTTGAGAGTATTCTGTCATCGTGTTTACTCATTATAGCACATACAGTGCCCTGGACTTATACTTGGGGCTTATAGCACATACAGTGCCCTGGACTTATACTTGGGGCAGAATCTCTTCCCCCAACCATCCTTAAATGACCTTAGCTGGACGTCGAACAAAATAAAACAAAAATTAAAATATTCCCCCAACAATACTGTGTGATCCTAGTACCCTCAACAGAAGGAGAAATGTTTAATAAATAATTTAAATTGTCACTTCAGTTAAAAGTTTTTACAAAATGTTCATTTACATTCCAGACTTGCTGTGGAAAAGTTGGAGACGAAAGGTATGGACCTGTTTTGTTTGTGAAAATAATTATTAAAAGGATATATGATGTCCTTATACAGGAGTCACCATTGATGATATTGAACTTTATTCTTCAATCAACTTTGATTATGATAATTCACATTTCACTGGTATAAAAATAAGTGTGATTAAGTAATTTAAACTATTATAATGTACATGTCATGTTGGCCCAATTCACAGATGTTATCTTCTCTTTTACTAACAGAGTCCTATTATGCCGGTAGCTCAATTAGGACCAAGCATCCCAAACTGTCCTCCTCCTCTTGTGCCTAAAATGGCCGGCCCAAACACCAGGTAGGTCTTACGGCTCAAACTAATATCGATGGAAGTTTACCTGTAGAGTGTGACAGGTTGCACAATTATCTGTCTGTTCTTGTATCAAAACTTGTACCAAAGAGGATTTTTGACAATTAAGTTTTAAACAGTATTATTGAGGTTGTCCTTTGCCAGTCACATGGAGTTTTGCCTTGAACGTATTCCATAGAGAGTCTGTCACATGTACGTTTAATGAGCTGCTTAAACATTGATCCACCCTAATAGTTTTAACTGTGAGTTATGTGATTAATCTTTAGGATATGAAAAAGGAAAGAAGTAATATCTATATGTACATTTTGTGGTTCATTATTGTTAATCTTAATGTATGTGTCCGTTTCAATTTGTATATGGAGATAGGGATTAGAAGAAGCTATAACACTAAATGATGTTGTGTATTAAGTGCGTAATTTGACCTCGGTATGTCCTTCATAATGCTTATGTTTCTAAATATTATTTTACAGACCTAACAACATGATGCCATTAAAACAGATTCAGAACACCAGTCAACAGACGAGGGGTAAGTTGTTTATCAGCTAATCATGTGATAGCCACACTCAGGACAAACTTCATAAATGTTTCATTTTATTGTTATTGACTCAAAGTGTCTAGGTTTGTGACCTTGGCTCAGTGTCTAGATTTGTGACCTTGGCTCAGTGTCTAGGTTTGTGACCTTAGCTCAGTGTCTAGGTTTGTGACCTTGGCTCCATTGCTGAGGTCACTTCAGAAAGGTGTTTAACTTGTGAAATAAGGAAATGCATTGACTATTCAGGATAGTGGTCATCTGTTAATATTGCTCAGATTACTTAATTTTATGTTCATACAAATGCACATATTCTTTCACTATTATGCCAGTTCGATCACTTTGATTTAGTTACAGAGTAATCATTTATCCTGTGAATGAAACATTTCAGGACAAATATGTGTTTAATTTAAATGCTGCATTAAATGTGACAGTTTGGCATGGTGGTATTATTCTACAGTGTTTCCTGAATGTTTCATATAATATTGACTTTTTGTTTTGTTTTCAGAAGTGGTCCACACTGTAGTACCACAAAATGGACCGCAAGCCACACCCCTAAAACTGCCACAGCCTCTGCAGTCCCCCTATCTTATGACCCAGGGACCTCCTCCACCTGTTCAACCTATGAATGGGAACTGTAACCTCCCCCTCCTCAACGGCCCATTTCCAGGACCCTTCCATAAAGGCAATGGCCCTGTGTACAACGCAGCTCCTCAACAAGCACTAACCCCACAGCACTTAATCCCACCCCCACCGTCAACAGAGATACAGGTGGTGTCCCCTGGTGGCAATCAGATGTACCCATGTATTTGGGTTCCCTTCATGGACAGCATGTCACTGCGACAGGTCAATGTCAATATGCCTCCGTCACAGGATCCCATGGGGCAAGATCTACCTTTTACAGGTAGGTATTTCATAAATATTTACAATATAGCTTACTATAGTTGAAATCTTCAGAAATGACTGGAGAGATTATAAAAACCCTCATGTATTAATATAATAAACACGCTATAACTGCATTACAGAGGATTTAATATTAAGCTCTGGTCGACAAAGTGTCAAATGCTACTGTTTCCTATCCTAGTATTGTAAGGGTCGACCAAGTGTTGACCTTTATTCATCATAACTCACATTTCCTCAGTACCTGGAAATAATTGCAGGTTTACTTCGGAAAAGGATGATTTGTCATGGACAGACAATATAGGAGCTCGGAATGATTGCCATTAATTTACTAGAGAAGTTAAGGACAACATGCAGCAAGCCTGCAGTATAAACACATCTTACTGGAAATCTCAAAATAAACAGGAATACCTATTTTAGATGATTTGTGCTTGAAATCAATTAGTCCTTAAGATTTCGTTTCATTATTTGCAACATTATTTTCCTGTTCCATGTGGGAATCCAAGGGAGATAACTCTATCCGATATTTTTCAAAATATAAAGCATCGAGGTGATTTATTGAGAACCTTGTTATTTTGACCAGTAGAAGAATACCTACCACCAACACAGTTAGCAATAATGAAACAAGCCTGCTATGAAGCATTTGCAAACTGATTTTTTTAAGCTCTTTGCAAACAAGTTCTTGGTTAATTTGTGATATACAATCTGTACTCACAATGTCAGTGTTAATTTTCAAAACCATCCCAGGTAATAGGTGGGAGAAAAAAGAGTAAGTTTGTATGCAGATATAGGATTATATGGAAATTCTATTAGTGTAGAATTTTGAATTGTAGCTTTGGTAAGCCTCTGTTCAAATCCCAAATTCTTTACCTCGGATAAAATGTCTATCCCCTTACGTACATGTGATGGAATCAACTAATCACTGACATAATTGTTATTCCTTAATATATATAATCTGATGTGTTGTTTTTGACTTTTTATATTGAAGATACACAGACTATGAGATTCTTCTTCAACCTTGGAGTAGAGGTATGTTATACTAGCTTGGTCACATACGTAAAATTAATTAAAGTTGTATCTGTGGCAATGTATGAGAAATTCCAGGATGCTTACTGGAAACCTTAAATAGAAATATTTCGTGAACTTCAACTACATTCAAGCTATCTGGACTAGAAAATACAATACCTAGCCGTTGTGAAAAAAAATACATTTACGTTTATAAAAATAAATAAAATAGAAGGCAATATTATATGTTCTACTTGAAGCAAAATCTAAAAAGATTAAAATATTTTACATTTCATGATTTGTTCAAACTGTAATGAAATAAGTGTAAATCTTATCAGTAGTTTTAGTTTCAGTTATAGATGAAACTTTTAAGCATTTGGTAAATGTATTCAATCCATGACTTTTATTTCTTCGTTGTAATAGCATTATGTTCTTTGTACATTGCAGTACTATCGATCCGTAAGCCAGATGAGCTGTTCCATGTCGGTCAACAGCTGTCCACCACAGGGTCAGTCTGGTATTGTTTACTGTCAGTCCAAATCCTCCTCCTCCTCATCAAACAACAACATCAGCAAACACACCACAAAACCACCACCAACACAGCCTAACACAAAATCCAGAGTCGACCCATGCCTTGCCAGTCCATCTGAGCTTGACGATAAGAGGAGTAATACTTCCGCTGACAGCGGATGCGAGTCTGAAAGCTCGGCAACTGTATCTGGTCACCCGAGCAACAGCAAAAATGAAGGCTACATGACACTTCTGAAAGAAAGTGTGGCCACTGTTAAATCTGTGTCAAATGAAAGTAATCTAGAGAAAATTAGTGCATGCTCAGATATGTCTGTAGGCGAGTCAAATGAAGGGTCGATCATCAACGAGCAGGACCAGCAGGCCGGGCGTCAGATGAAACATAGGCGGAAATATTATATGTATGGTGACCTCAAGCTTGTTAAGCCAATCAAAGATATCCCAAAACGTTTCTTAAACATGTTGGCGGCCACAAGTGCTGAGCGAGCCCGTTGTGAGGGAGAACCCATCATACTTGCATCGCCTCCAACACCACCTGGTAATGAAAATTTTATTGAAAATCAAAACTCACAATATATTAATTGTTCTGGTCATCAAACATCAATGGACAATTGCTCTGTGTCCAGTGAAGGGGGTAACGGGCAGACTATAGTTAGCTCAGTAGATTCTCAGCTCTCTGCATGCCAGACTAACTATCAGGCTTTGTATATCCCCCCACAGCAGTCCTCCCTCCCAAGTGTCCAAACTCCTGCTTGCAGCACTGGTGACAGTTTCACTAACACCTCATGTACTCAACCTCCATTTTATACAGGTTATAGTAACACCAGCTTCCCTCCACAAATGGGCACTGTGTATTTCACCGACCAGACCTGTCCTCAAGGCATGCCATCCGGGTACACCACCTACTCACCAGGAATGGGACCTCTGACTGGATCCACCGGTCCTCATCACCCAAGCCCCCAGCAGGCTCTCACCTACAGTGTTAGCCACCAGGTGTCCTCACAGGTTGCTATAGCAGCCTCACAATGACTGTCAGTGGCATAGCTGCCTATCGGCCAACTGCATACACATCAACTTCTACACATAAGTTCACACTGGGTATCCCGATACGATGACAAATAATCCAGAGTCAGATTTATCAAGCATGATAAAGGTGAGAGGAAGTTAAGATAAAAGATGTAGGCGATGGTCCGTGGTTCAGTTCATTTAACTACTGCGTTAAAGAAGTAAGTGTAAAATTCAGAGTAGAAACAACATTGTTTGAGGTATTTGATGTGTCATTCAGCCTTTTACACTGTTGTTTTGGTTAAGATTTACCATTGTATTACTTAAAAGTTTTATGTACTCTCTTGATCTATTTTACATAGTAACGTTTTGTGACATTTAGTGAAGATTTCTGTAGTTAGTAACGATTTGTGATAGTTAGTGAAGATTTCTGTAGTTAGTAACGATTTGTGATAGTTAGAGAAGATTTCTGTAGTTAGTAACGATTTCTGATAGTTAGTGAAGATTTCTGTAGTTAGTAACGATTTGTGATAGTTGGTGAAGATTTCTGTAGTCAGTAACGATTTGTGATAGTTAGTGAAGATTTTAGGATAGGGTTTGACACCTTTGGGCACAGAAAACAAAAAAGTGGGAGCAAAATGTATGTGTATAAACAGATATGCACACTTATGAGCTGTCTTGAAATTATCTAAAATATAGACCATTTTCTAAGTTAATTTTCCTGAAACTTCCATGCACCTTGATTTTGACTCCTCATTATTTGTGCCAGCTCTGGGTCCATTGTATCGGTATACCCAGTGAGGTTAGAATCCACAACATAAACAAGATTGTTGAAATGGCATTGTGCCAGCTCTGGGTCCATTGTATCGGTATACTCAGTGAGGTTAGATTCCACAACATAAACAAGATTGTTGAAATGGCATTTATTGTAAACCTGTCCAATTCTTTGTGAAAGAAATGGTTCACTCCGTATATTTAAAGTTTTGAATGTTGTCAATCTTACACAAACCATATACATCTAGGTCATTCTGACAGTGTTTAAAATCTTCAAAACCGTTTTTCCATCGAGGGGCTTTGCCCCCCTGAACCCCCTCGCCTGAAAGGTTGCTTACACATCAAATGAAACCCAGCTACGCCCCTGACTGTCTCATTCAAAATCATGTCGATGACCTTCATTTCACCTTTCTTGCCATTCATCTTGCTCATGTCTTGATATTCTACTATATACATGACCTATATTGTTGATGACCTTGCCTTGTCCATGACCTTGACCCCTTTTTGTCATCAAGAATCATTTTCTGTTTAACGATATCATACACTGGTTCTGTCTCCATCACTCCATTATTGCATGAGTCATGTAATCATGTGCTTACTGGTGTTTGGTTCTATAACAACTCCCACTAGCCCAGTACATTATAGTCAAAATATGGTCAGTAAGCACTTCATCTGCCACATTGGTTTCTTCACAAATATTATTTATTAACAAGAAATAAACGATAAGTTTGCTACACAAGGCTACAACCAAGGCAGATGAGTCTAGCTAAGCCTGATGATGTTTTGATTGACAAATGTACTGGCTTGTAGTCCCATGTAGATTTTAGCTGTAACCCGACACTTACTTAATAGACTTCTATTTCAGGCTATTATTGTATTTGCCATATTGGCTGTTACAAAGGATTGTGGAGGTGCAGAGTGGAGGAGGAGATGGGTTAACTTGGAGATGGCATGGGAATTAATGAAGTTAATAAAGACCCCCTCACTCTTCTGAAACGGGGAACAATATCTAAAATCCAAATTCTGTTTAAAGTTTCATAAAAAAAATATTGGAAATATGGGTACTGTACCTGATTTGAGAGTACTAAACAAGAGATCTAGAGGAACATTCCACTTAGTATTTTGGGACTTGAGGGATAGGGGTGGATACATAGGTTGACCTATGGTGATGTGTATTTTCTTTTGGAGAAGGGTACCAATATGGCAAATACGGTAAGCTGATTTTGTAAATATTCTTATTTATGGAAATGGTAATAAAAGCTCCAGGTTTAACAATCCAATTAACAAGAAACTTTTAACATGAAAATTATCTGCTTTTCTTTCGAAATAATACCATACATGTAGTATTGCAGAAACTTAAAGACATTGTAAAATTCCCTGTCATAAATAACTTTGTCCAACCAACTACCTGATCCATGAAAAATCCTTGAGAATTTGAAATCCATGTTAGATTTACGTTTGCCTTAATAATGAGAGGTGGAGATGAACCAGCTTATCTTCCTGTTGAAAATTGTGGTTACTTTGTCAGTTTTAAAGACATTTTTTAGATGTAGTGTTTTCTTGTAGATTTAGATACATGTTTTGGATTGTGTCCAATACATTACCCGGCCGACAAGTGCTATTTTACAGACACAATAAGTGTACTTATTGTTGTACACATTTAAAAATTGTGTTCCTGTGACATGTTGTATTTTTTGTAAATAGATGTATTATGCATAACATACCATGAAAATGTCTCCAAACGTCATTTTATTATATTTGAGAACAAGAATTGTTTAGGAGTGAAATTTGGGCCCAATATTTTACACGAGTTATTTTATAATCCTTTTCACACAATCTTTCCATTTTGTCATACATATTTTTCAATTTCTTGAACTTTCAATCGTCAATTTTTTGTAGTTTATAATAATTTTCTAAATATGTTCTTTTAGAGGTTATTTGATATGTTAGTTCTTAAAAATGCAGTGCATTCTATTTCATTTACTTCTAAAATAAATAAATAATATTTATGGCTATAGAATCACTTTTTGTAATACAAATCAATATTATTCTGAATTTCCTGTCTACATATCTGTTTAAAACAAATACAATATTCATAATATAGTTAAATACTTGTGTTAATTCCAGTCTGATCACAACTTTGTTTTCTACAGACAGTGATTTTAACATTTTTCATTTCATTTTATCGTAAAATTCAGAAACGGTGACAGGTTCTCTTATAACCTCCTACGTGCCTGTCTTGTACTGTTACTATCGCTAAAGGAGGGCGTGTTTGTAATATTACTGTACGACATAAACAGTTAGCCTCTTACATCACACTTTACTTCCAAGCCAGCAGAAAGCAGTGATCTGTTTAGTGATCACTGTTATACAATCTGGCTACTCTTTTATAGACGTTTCTATCGCTATTATAGTCTACTTAACTGTCTAAATTTACTGAATGGTTTGATGAACATAGTGAACAAATATTTTACTGCAACATTTTTATGATGTGTGAGTTATCAAATTGTTACATTATTTGAGATAATGTTTTAGATACTGTGTTTTATATTACTTTCGATATTGATAGATCCATCGAATTAAGAAATCTTTAAAAGATAATATATATGCAGATAGTTTTTAATTTCAGAGCATTTATGTTACAGTTTGGTACTTTAATCAATTATAAATTTCTTGTATTAAAAGTATTTCGAAATTGTGGTTTCTACTGGAATTATATTTCATAAGTGAACTCATTCACCCCTAAAATTTCATAATGAACCATTCCAATCTTTGAATTGGAAGAGTTCAAATGTTTACTTCAGGGGTGAATGAGTTAATGCATATTGTGGTTAGTCCTCCTTACAGAACTTGATTTGTTAACACAGCTGGAGTTTGTAACATAACTTTTATATTTATTTTAAATTATTTTAATTTTTTCTTTGTTTAGTCAGTGTATTATACTGTAGAGATATTTATGTTGCCTGTATAAGGTATAGAATGTTGCCCCACTCACTAGTGAAATCCTTAATCTTGTTTTCTTATTATTGTGACTACTGTTTATTAACTCATTCACCCCTGAAGACACATTTGAACTCTTCCAGTTAAAAGGTTGGAAAAGTTCATTATGAAATTTTAGGGGCGAATGACATAAACCAGCTGTATGTGTTTATCAGTTAAAACCTATGACACTTATGATCAAAACAACAAAATTGCTCATCTATTTGTCTTTTAATTACTTGTGTTTTACAATTTTTCCACATACAGATAAATATGTATGTGTTCTGTTCATAACCTACACCTACATATCTAGTGTTGTTAATTAGTGAGATGATGAACCTCGTTAGTATGGTAACTTACAGTTGGTTTCTGCGACAATATCACTGCAGTCATCATACCTTATATTTATGGCCATTAAAATGACATAATAAGTAATTTATGATGTCCATAAAAAATCATTTCTGAAGCATTACAAAAATCCATTTTACATGAGGATAGTTAAGGTGAAGTACTACTAACGAGGTTCCAATGTATTGTAGATAATGTAAATATATTATAAAAACGAGGTTGTTAGTCTATCCATAGTGATAAGTCCATTAACATGAAGATGGTTCCCTTATATACAGTACTATACCTGTTAGCACTGAACATTAAGGTAAACGGGTGACCACGGTAATGGACCCATCACTTAGTAGTTCTTGTATTCTTATGCAAAAACAGTTTAAGTGTTGTTGTTCATAAAAATTTACATACATCTCATAAATCCTTATTTTTAAAATATCATTAACATATTTTAAAGTTTAAGATTTATATTGGAAGTAATGTTAAAATAATGTGTTGTTATTCATTTGCTTTGTTAAAGAATATATGTTACTATATTTTTCATGAAGAATTTATTCCTTGTATAAGTGTCTCATGTAGTCACAAATAATATAAAACTATAGTCACTACCAGTCAATGACTCGGCCTCCCTTACCCTTGTCATATAGGTGTAGTGTTCACGGAGCTGTTACTGATATCCCAGAAAGGTGGGATATTTAATGTACTGTTGTAGTAGGACAGCATTTGACAACTGTATGTTTGAAAAGAAATGATGTGTAAAATGTCGCTGTACCGTACGTAGAAGGTACAGTAGAACTTGTGAATATAGTGTCCCCATTATTTCATGAACTTGTAATGTAGCTGTGTTTAATTTCCCTGACCCAAATTACCGTCTTGTAAAGATCAATGTCCATTTTGACTATGGAGAACTAAGGCAGAAAGTAGGGTCTCTACTGTTCATTGTAACCATGTAACATCTAATTTATCCATGAACAAATAATAAGAATACAAAAAAATCTGTTTTATCATTGAGTATCCATGGCCAGTTTAACACTTGTTTTACTAATAGTATCACAGGAGTAGTCAGGGTTCATATACAGTGTGACCTGTCTTAATCGAACTCTGTGTAATCTGGATATCTGTATAAACCAGACATTCATCTTGTAAATCAAACCATTGCAATGTGAATACCTTTCTACTTTGGAAAATAATATTGGTACCTGTGGTACGTTGTTGAGACAGGTTTCACTGTAAGATTTATCTTTCAAATGACTTCATCCCCTCAGTATAACCCTTTTTGTTTGACCTTGTGTAAAGCCTATTCCATTATGTACTAGTTTGACTGGTCCTAGTCCACAGTCCACAGTGGGATCTGGTGCTAATATCACTTGTTCAAAGGTCAAGCTCTGAAGTAAATGTTCATCAATAAAACTGTTTATCATCATGTCTGCCTTTTAGTTGTCATTGTTTTCATTCAAATCTTAGGTTGCCAGTGACAAGGTCTAATGTGACCATCATGATCGTCTTTAATGTCTGTCGTCTTGCATCTTTGGTACGAAAAATGATTCACATTCCAAACTCAAGTTTGTACGGAGGGTGTGGTCCCTTCTTTGGAGCAGATGAGTTGGGCCCATTAGGGGAAATAGAGGAAAACATTAAAGATCCTTCTCCTTCTGTACCATTGAAGGGATTTTAACCAAACTTGTTCTAGAGAATTTTTGGGCAAAGGGAATTGAATATTTATAAATGGAAGAATTGGAGAATATTTTTCCATGATTGCTTAGATATCCAGGTGAGCAACACAGGCCCTCTGGGCCTCTTGTTTGAAAATCTATCGGCACAGAGCTTAAAATGACAAAAAGGACAATTACTCTGGAAAATAATGTCAAACTGAAATAATAAATATCGGGTAAACAAGTACTGGTATGTGACATGCCATTCATACATTGAAAGTGTTGTTGGAGCTTAGGTTTTGTTTGAGTTAAGGAGTTCACAGATTGGACAAAGTGATTCCAGTATACCACTCCAACTTTGTTGTTGGGGGTTCTATTATTTAAGGGCTAGAAAGACGTAACCAAAGGTCTCCTGCAAGGTCTAGCCAAGTATCCTAGTAACAATTTTGAAATGTCAAATTCAAGATGGCTGTCTTGTGGACCTCCCTTTTTTCCTGTCGTTCCCAAATATCAATATGGATAATGAGAGACCAGTGGAAACCTTCATGTAAAATTTGTGAAAGATACTTCTTGTAATGTTTGAGAAATAGTGCTAGCAATATTATACTCTGGTAGCCTTTTGAACATCTTCTGATCAGTCCATAAATTTGATATACATTTTCAGGGACCATTGGGATCCTTCATTGGAAATCTGAGAAAGATCCCTCTTGTACTTTCCGATAAATAGCACTTACAATCTTTGAACACTTAAATTTCAAGATGGCTGCTTATTGCTACCATGCCATCTTGGTTTTCCCATCAGTCCCAAAATTTGATATGCATAACAAGTGACAAAAAGGAACCTTCATTTAGAATTTGAGAAAGACCCTTAGAACACTTTCTGAGAAAGTGCTAACAAACTAACTTTCAAAATTCAAGATGGCTGCCTATTGGCCATCTTGGTTTTCTGTTCAATCCCTAAATTTGACATGCATAACACGAGCAGAAGCATGACTCGCCCGTCAGACCCACAGAAGGGTATTGCTATATTTGAAGGAGGTAGAGACATGATATAAATGTGTTTACTGCTTCTGTTGTGTTGGTGACGGTGACCTTGCCATTCATTTTTGAATTTATGGCGCAAGCTATTTTGTCTTTGAGAATTACTCTTTTGTGGCCAATTTTGCTAATGGTAAATTTGAATGGAATTAATCAAATAATTAAAAAGTTCTTGCATTTTCGACGGACTACCATTATTTGGTAATGAAAAGGGCAATAGCATTTAAATGTCATGATTTAAGAACTCATTCAAAGCATTCAGTTAATGCAACAACCAAGTAGTTTGATAAAAATCAGAGAACAATTGTTGGAGTTATTGTGGAAACAAGGAAAAGTAAACAGCAAAAATGAAGTACAGTGCTGCTATGTCAAGTGATGAACCAAAACGCGTCGAGTTGAAACTCGACAGAAAAACACATAATTGTGTTGAACATTATTGCTTCTAGCATTAGCGTACTAAAGTTGAAAGGAATTGATTAAAAAATAAAAAAAAGTTTTTGCATTTACTACACAATGCCCTTAGGTAGCAGTGTACAGTAGCTCACGGTGGCCATGGGTGATATTTTTGTACAATGAATAACCCCTGTAATATTATATGTATAAAAAAAAATAATCTGTGTCTACACAACAAAAGCTAGCTTTTCATGTAGTCTATTTTTGTACTCGGCACATGTGTAAATATTGTAAAAAATCCAGTTGAACGACCTATGTTAAAACATGAGTACTTCTGTTACCAAGTAGGTGATATTTATTTCAAGACAGGTTTTAAGAAAAAAAATACTACTTGCATGGGTCAAATTTTTGGTTAAAAATCATGTTTTTAGCTCACCTGGCCCGAAGGGCCAAGTGAGCTTATCCCATGGTGCAGCGGCCGGCGTCCGTCAACTTTTTCCTTTAAAATGCTACTTGTCCTGAATGGCTCAGAGGGGAGCATCATTGGCCAAAGGGTTCTCAGTTTTGTATAAACGGAGGGTAAAAACCCCCTGGGGGCAGAGGGGCGGGGCCAAATAAGGGGAAAATAGGTAAATCTTTAAAAATCTTCTTCTTCTCAACCAATAGAAGGATTTTGACCAAATTTGTCCTAGAGCATCTTTGGACAAAGGAGACTCAAGTTTGTATAAACGGAGGGTGTGGCCTCTTTGGGGGCAGAGGGGCGGGGCCAAATAGGGGAAGTAGAGGATTTTTTCTCTCCTACTATACAAGTGAAGGGATTTAAACCAAATGCAGTCTGAAGCTTGGTCAGGAGCATCATTGGCCAAAGGGTTCTCAGTTTTGTATAAACGGACGGTATAGCCCCCCCTCGGGGCAGAGGGGCGGGGCTAAATAAGGGGAAAAAAGGTAAATCTTTAAAAATGTTCTTCTTCTCAACCAATTGAAGGATTTTGACCAAATTTGTCCTAGAGCATCTTTGGACAAAGAAGACTCAAGTTTGTATAAACGGAGGGTGTGGCCCCTCTGGGGGCGGAGGGGCGGGGCCCAATAGGGGAAATAGAGGATTTTTTTTCTCCTGCTATACAAGTGAAGGGATTTTAACCAAATGCAGTCTGAAGCATGATTAGGGACAAAAGAATCAATTTTGTATAAACTGAGGTGTGTGGGCCTCCTTCTAAGGGCAGATGGGTGGGGCCCATTAGGGGAAATAGAGGAAAACATCAAATATCCTTCTCCTTTTGTACCGATGAAGGGATTTTGACCAAATTTGGTCTGGAGCATCATTGGCCAAAGGGTTCTCAGTTTTGTATGAACGGAGGGTATGGTCCCCCTGGGGGCAGAGGGACGGGGCCAAATAGGGGAAAATAGGTAAATCTTTAAAAATCTTCTCCTCAACCAATTGAAGGATTTTGACCAAATTTGTCCTAGAGCATCTTTGGACAAAGGAGACTCAAGTTTGTATAAACGGAGGGTGTGGGCCTTCTGGCGGCATAGGAGCGGGGCCCAATAGGGGAAATAGAGGATTTTTTTTCTCCTACTATACAAGTGAAGGGATTTAAACCAAATGCAGTCTGAAGCATGCTTAGGGAGAAAAGAATCAATTTTGTTTAAACTGAGGTGTGTGGATTCCCCTTCTTTGGGGCAGATTAGTGGGGCCCATTAGGGGAAATAGAGGAAAACATTAAAGATCCTTCTCCTTCTGTACCGTTGAAGGGATTTTAACCTAACCAAACTTGTTTTAGAGAATCTTTGGGCAAAGGGAATTGAATATTTATAAATGGAAGATGCAACTTTGTTACTTGTACTCCTTTGATAAACCTGAATGGTACTCAGCAGGTTTTAAATTGAAAAATAAAATACCAGGTGAGCTATTAAGGCCCCTAGGCCTCTTGTTTTTCATTTTTTGGTGTTTTTTGATGTGGTAACAACCATGGTTTTCACAAGTCCCAAATTTGGGGAAAACACTTTTTGAAAAAAATTCCACTATCCATGTTTATCTGAGACATGCCCTTTATTTTCAGGATCATGCCATTTCTACTGTACTCTGCTACCTTATACACATAGAAATTTGATTTTTCTCAAAAAAATGCCTTTTTTTTGCTTGATTCAGCTTCACTTTCATTCATTATTGCTTAAAACTACACAAAAACGTTTAAAAAATTACATAGATAGGTTAATATATAGGTCATTAGACTGTTACCTGTGGGATGTATAAAGAGGGATTACTCGCCTTTTTCACAGACACTTCACAATTCATCACATGTGTCAATTGTGTAATTGGTAAAGTTGATACCAAACAACAAATAATTCACAGGCTATCTCCTGATGCATTCAGTCTGTATCACTCATTTCAGCACCCAGTATCCATGGTTACTAATACCTAAAGTTGTATTTATTGAAAATGGGTAAAATGTCTAGTTTTCATTCTAATTACACTACTTTATATGTGTTTTTTTTCCACTTGATTCAGCATACAGATTAAATTAGCAAAGTCAATAACGTAAATACATTTTATTTCCATAACTACAGCTGAAGAAAATCATCTTTTCTAGTGAAATATGTTAAATGAACAATTTCTGAGGGTCACTGTCAATTCTAGGCAAGGAAAGTAAATAATGGTTGCTATGGTGGCACTTCTCTGATTTTTCAGAATATCTGACATTTCTGTGCTGTTCATCGGTTACGGGAAGTGTGTCTGTTGCTAGTTTGTTGATGTGATGGGTTTCCTGGTGTTCATTTTGATATCAGTGAGCCTTGATGATGTCATAGATGCCCATTGATGACATCATAGTTACATGTATGATGACATCACAGTAACTATGACATCATCAAACAAGACAGAAACATCATAGTATCACTGTACCGTTTTGTTTTTCACATGCACATGATCTCAAAGCATCATATTTCACCCTGAAAGAAATGTTATTCATGAAAACTACAAACCTATTTAAGTTTTCATTTTTCAAATTACCTCCCTTTGTTGGTAGTTTGAGAGCAGAATTGGTAAAAATTCACCAGTCAGATGAATTCATATTACTTGGTCACTATTAAAGTGAGAATGGAAATGGATACATCGTTTTGTTCATTGTGTCATTTTCCAGACATTTAAAAGGTTTTAAATAAGTCCCCCAAACGAAGTTTGGGTACTTATTGTTTTCACTCCGATTGTTATTATTATTATTAAGTCACAATATTGTTATTGTTCTGTTTCTTACTTCAACTATCCAAGATAACTGCCGCTGCTCTGATTGGCCGAAATCATATCCAGTAATAACATTCGTTCTATTTGCCGGAACATAATGAAACTTGGTGAAAGGGATGATAACGTCACAGCGCTCGTTTTCGACAAAAAATATTTCACTTTGGATTCAAAATGGCGGCCAAATGCAGGCTTCTGATTGGTCAAAATTTACATATTGTCCAATTTCAATTAAATTTGGTATGTAGGTGTAGTATGGCACTATGAACAAAACTGCAGTGTTTGTTTTGTGAAAAAACAAAATTGCTGCCATTTCCTCGGGAACCCTCATGTGTAACTTGAGAAAGATCCCTATAGTACTTTCTGAGAAATAGTGCTAGCAAACTTTAACTATTAAAAATCAAGATAGCTGCCTGTTGACCATTTTGGTTTTCTGATCAGTCCCAAAATTTGATATACATCACATTGGACCATGGGGAACTTTCTTAACTATGGACAAAGAGCAATTTGAATAGCCCACCACTGATGATGGTCGGCTAAAAATACACAAAAAATACACAAAAATCGACAAATTGAATTACACTTGTTCTTCATCTTGAGATTTTATTTGGACACAGTTCAATGAAGGTAAATGAGTACAATGGAATACATACATATACACACTACAGGTTATCACAGTTGGTAAACAGGACATAATGAGACAGTTTCTCATACACATTGGTGACATCACCATATAAGGTCATTTATCACTTTTCATCAAGATGTCAGAAGAACTACTAGAGATCATCTTTTCACAAAGTGATTATTCTCAATAAATAATGCTATTTTTAGAACTAAAGAAAAATAAAAGTTTTAACTTTTCAGCTAGAAAACTTCTTTTTTGATTAATGAAGTAGATATTATTGAACAGTAAATAGTTTAAGACAGTGAAACAGAAATTAGTAATGAAGAAAAGCACACAAACTAGACTACATCTGTGAGAGGATTTGATAAATTAAATGTGATATGAAATATGTTTTAAAGTGGATGCTTACTGTCAAAGAATGTTGCACAGACCTTATCTGCATCAAAAGATTAAACTTTATCTGAATTATGGTTACAAAAGACTTTGTATGGTTTGGGCCTAATTTGGCCCCCAAATTAATCAAAATTCAAAACTTTGAAATGAACTTTGAAATGACTTTTTCTTTTATTTGTATTTCTAATTTGTTGCCATGGTAACAAGTTCAAAATATTCAGTGAATTTTGTCATATTTTGCGTAGTTTTTCTCCTGGAAACTGTAGAGCGCATGCTTGAACAAACTCAAAATCAAAGGATAATGTGTAGGCACCTGTAATACATCTTTAGGAGAAATATAAAGTTTGTTCAAGAGTGCACTCTATGGTAACTCTATAAGAGAAAAACTAGGCAAAAACCTGTCAAAATTTACTGAATATTCAAATTTCATTAATTTATGCAAATATTTTTAAAACTGGTAACCATGGCAGCCATAATTGAAAACCTGAATAATTGTTTACATAATAGTACCGGGGAAGTATTCAAAGTTTAAGAAACACTCACTTGAAAGTTCTACAAAATAATAAGTTATCAACATTGTATGGTATTGCGTCTATTGTTTAAATATGTGACGACATATAGAGCTATGTCTGTCTGCTACATTCTGCTAAAGCATATACAAAGGTATACATTAAGCTCTAACACACAGTTGGGGACTGTACATCATTCACTCCTCCTACATTCAGCGCTAACACACAGTTGGGGATTGTACGTCATTCACTCCTCCTACATTCAGCGCTAACACTCGGTTGGTCCCTGTACGTCATTCACTCCTCCTACATTAAGCGCAGACACTCGGTTAGTCCCTGTACGTCATTCACTCCTCCTACGTTCAGCGCTAACACTCGGTTGGTCCCTGTACGTCATTCACTCCTCCTACGTTCAGCGCTAACACTCAGTTGGTCCCTGTACGTCATTCACTCCTCCTACATTAAGCGCAGACACTCGGTTGTCCCTGTACGTCATCACCCCCAGGATGCTGTCAATCCTATTTGTCCCTCTCTCACTAGTCTTGACCCCTCCCCCATTGATGCTGTCCAATCATATTCGTCCCTCCCTCTATAGGCCGGCCCCTATAGATGCCTTCCAATCCTATTTGACACTCCCACTCAAGGCCACGCCCCTATAGAAGCCTTCCAATTATATTTGTACCTCCATCTCAAGGCCAAACCCCTTTGGATGCCTTCCAATCATATTTGACACTCCCTTTAAAAGTCAGCCCCTACAGATGCCTTCCAACCGTATTCATCACTCCTACTCTAGGACACACGCCTATAGATGTCTTCCAATCAAGTTGTAGTACCTTCCACACTAGGACACACCCCTATAGATGTCTTCCAATCAAGTTGTAATTCCTTCCACACTCGGACACAACCCTATAGATGTCTTCCAATCAAGTTGTAGTACTTTCCACACTAGGACACAACCCTATAGATGTCATCCAATCAAGTTGTAGTACCTTCCACACTAGGTCACAACCCTATAGATGCCTTCCAATCAAGTTGTAGTACCTTCCACACTAGGTCACAACCCTATTGATGGTGTCTATTCCTTTCTTCCCTTTCACACAGGCTTAACCACTGGATGTCATCCCGTTATTTAATTTATATAGTTTTCATACAAAGTAATGGTCACTGGTATCTAACAAAGTTCACTGGTATCTTCATTCCTACTATTTAATTTAGGATATTCTGCTCTCATGTGTCGTGCATACATAGAAAGCTATTACCAAAAATGTACATCTGTTTTAAACTGAACACCCACTACTTTAGTCAACAGTGAAGAATGAGTAACATCCATGTTGCTGAATCTGATTTCAAAGCAGAAGAAAATGTGAAACAGCTCAGCACAACCATTTGTATCATGTACTCTGTACAGCGTGTAATACAACACAAAACTTACAACAGCAACACACTACTAAATAAAAATCACTGAATAACAGTCGGTAATAAAATAATCTTCCAAATCATACAACTCGTTGGTGATCTAAGGAGATAATCCTGAAGTCTGCACCTCAAAACACAGTACGTGTGTTAAAATGCTAAATCTGGTGTATGGTTGAGCCTAACACAATGAGAATGAAATAGACTATGACGATTTTGATTGTTCTATGAATTGTCTTTGATTTGTAGATAAACCAGTCAAAATAACTTTTAAAAGTTATATACCTATTGTAAGCAGATAAAATAATTAATCTCTAAATATGTATACAAGAGTACTTTTCAAAAAGATAACCCATACTCATTACGAAGCAAGTTCATTCCAAAATGTTGGTGCTTCCATAGATACAACAGCCGGAAGAGATTGTCACTGGGGATGATCTCAAAACTACATAGGTAGAAACATTTAAAAAAAAAATCTCAATTGAAAGCTTTCGTACTTGTACTGTCAGCTTTAAGAAAAAGGATCAAAATAAGGAGTTTTTTTGAGGGGCACATCCCTTGTCAAGGTATTCATCTTTCATTATGATGCTGTGCAACTTTAATTCCCAGATAGCGACATTGATAAGTGAGGGATTGAAAACGGTTAGGTCCCGAGTTTATTGACCCCTGCTTTGTTTTGACAGTACAATATAAGTGCATACAATATACAGTGATATTCCATGGATGGAATGAATACAGGACCACACAGAGAATGGTGAAAACTAGGCAAAAGTTCCCTGGTTCAAAAGACTAATTCTGTTAAACGCATTGCAACATGTGATTGTATGGGAAACTTTTTCCAGAAAAGAACTTAATCAAATATTTCATATCAGTGATAAGGTTGAAATGATTTCATCTGGTACCCGTTACCCTAATCAATACCACTTCTATCAAAATGCAAAATTATGAAAAAAAAAAATATATGGTCCAAACAAAAAATATTACAATGATTTGTTAATCAGAAGATTTCTTGTTCAAGTAAAGAATCCAAATGAACATGAAATGCCCTCAACACTCAACTTTGATTATGATCTCAAAAGTTTGAAGATGGAATACTGATGTATGACACCATGCTCATGTGGAAGCAGTTCTGAACTCTACCACTCTCACTCTCACAGTCGCACACTCACTACCAGTTTGTAGATATGCACATGTCAAAATTTGCACAATCTCCATAATTGAAAAACTTAACATTGTTTTTTTATGATATCAATTTAAGACAATTCAAACATGTTCTCGAAACCAATCACTATTTTCTAACACAAACATTTATTGGTAAAAATTATAATATATAATTGACCATCACGATAGCAGTTTCTTGATTTAAAATTCTCTATGGCATGTAAATACAGAATAATATGTTTACAATTGTCAAATCTAAGAAATAAGCGATGATAACTTGAAATGAAAAATTTGAGTCCTTCTGAAGCAGGCTAATTATTTACACACATTCAAATAAGATAGCTTGAAAAACAGAAGGCACATATTTTAGAAGATTCTTAGGATCTTTCAGAATGCCGACACAGATCCTTTAGAACACTACACTAAAGGTGAGGGTCTGCGACTTCTACAAGTAGATTCTGTCATTTTTAATCACAATAGAATATAACAACAGGTTTTGCATTAAATGTATACTTTTGATGTAAATACAAAACACATCAACATTGAAGCAAAATTTAGAAATCACTTTTAACCAACATATTCTCCAATCTAAATATTTTCGGTGGATTTAGAAAAGGGAAGAACCTCCTATAAACAAGCAACAGCTCCATCAAACATGCAAAGTATAAATTAAAATTTCTAGATTTGCATAGAATTATGTGCATCACCAACAATCACATTATCAAGTTAATGTAGGTTATATATATAGAAAAGATATGTAGCAGTGATGTTTGAGTGTATATAATATTGTAGGTTTTATACATATAGAAAAGATATGTAGCAGTGATGTTTGAGTGTATATAATAATGTAGGTTTTATATATAGATAAGATATGTAGCAGTGATGTTTGAGTGTATATAATATCGTAGGTTTTATATATAGATAAGATATGTAGCAGTGATGTTTGAGTGTATATAATATTGTAGGTTTTATATATAGATAAGATATGTAGCAGTGATGTTTGAGTGTATATAATATCGTAGGTTTGCTATATATATAGGATATGTAGCAGTGATGTTTGAGTGTATATAATATCGTAGGTTTTATATATATAGAAAAGATATGTAGCTTTGAGTGTATATAATATTTTAGGTTTTATATATATTGATAAGATGTGTAGCAGTGAGGTTTGAGTGTATATAATATCGAAGGTTTTATATATAGAAAAGATATGTAGCTTTGAGTGTATATAATATTTTAGGTTTTATATATAGAAAAGATATGTAGCTTTGAGTGTATATAATACCGTAGGTTTTATATATATTGATAAGATGTGTAGCAGTGAGGTTTGAGTGTATATAATATTGCAGGTTTTATATATAGATAAGATTTGTAGCAGTGATGTTTGAGTGCATATAATATTGTAGGTTATATATATAGATAAGATATGTACCAGTGATGTTTGAGTGAATATAATATTGTAGGTTGTATATATAGATAAGATTTGTAGCAGTGATGTTTGAGTGAATATAATATTGTAGGATTTATATATATTGATAAGATATGTAGCAGGGGTGTTTGAGTGTATATAATATAGTAGGTTTTATATATATAGAAAAGATATGTAGCTTTGAGTGTATATAATATAGTAGGTTTTATATATAGAAAAGATATGTAGCTTTGAGTGTATATAATATTGCAGGTTTTATATATAGATAAGATATGTACCAGTGATGTTTGAGTGAATATAATATTGTAGGATTTATATATATTGATAAGATGTGTAGCAGTGATGTTTGAGTGTATATAATATTGTAGGTTTTATATATAGATAAGATATGTAGCAGTGATGTTTGAGTGTATATAATATTGTAGGTTTTATATATAGATAAGATATGTAGCAGTGATGTTTGAGTGTATATAATATTGTAGGTTTTATATATAGATAAGATATGTAGCAGTGATGTTTGAGTGTATATAATATTGTAGGTTTTATATATAGATAAGATATGTAGCAGTGATGTTTGAGTGTATATAATATTGTAGGTTTTATATATAGATAAGATATGTAGCAGTGATGTTTGAGTGTATATAATATTGTAGGTTTTATATATAGATAAGATATGTAGCAGTGATGTTTGAGTGTATATAATATTGTAGGTTTTATATATAGATAAGATATGTAGCAGTGATGTTTGAGTGTATATAATATTGTAGGTTTTATATATAGATAAGATATGTAGCAGTGATGTTTGAGTGTATATAATATTGTAGGTTTTATATATAGATAAGATATGTAGCAGTGATGTTTGAGTGTATATAATATTGTAGGTTTTATATATAGATAAGATATGTAGCAGTGATGTTTGAGTGTATATAATATTGTAGGTTTTATATATAGATAAGATATGTAGCAGTGATGTTTGAGTGTATATAATATTGTAGGTTTTATATATAGATAAGATATGTAGCAGTGATGTTTGAGTGTATATAATATTGTAGGTTTTATATATAGATAAGATATGTAGCAGTGATGTTTGAGTGTATATAATATTGTAGGTTTTATATATAGATAAGATATGTAGCAGTGATGTTTGAGTGTATATAATATTGTAGGTTTTATATATAGATAAGATATGTAGCAGTGATGTTTGAGTGTATATAATATTGTAGGTTTTATATATAGATAAGATATGTAGCAGTGATGTTTGAGTGTATATAATATTGTAGGTTTTATATATAGATAAGATATGTAGCAGTGATGTTTGAGTGTATATAATATTGTAGGTTTTATATATAGATAAGATATGTAGCAGTGATGTTTGAGTGTATATAATATTGTAGGTTTTATATATAGATAAGAAGTTATACTGTTATTTTTAGTCTTGTATAAAAAATTGTGTAAATTTTGGTTTGTGAAAATGTTCCTATGCGACTCCTTGAACTGCACAAGGCGCGGGAACCCCTGTGTTGGTCTGCTGTAACTATAACTATACTGTGTCAATAGGTGCCTTGTTATACATCTAAATCTGTTCCTTGTGATCAGGTTTTTAGTACATATATTGTATCGCTTTGTTTCGGCCCCCCTCCCTATCCCTGACACTCGATCATCTCCCCAAATATACTCGTGGTAATGTCAAGCATTACAAACTCTTGTTTTAACACCAAAATGTAAAAGGCCAATGTATATACTTAAAGTTGGCTGACTAACTAGTTATATCAATAAACTGATCAAACACTTTAAAAAAACAAAAACTCAAAAAGACATGTCACAAATTTGGTGCTGATGAAGACAACGTAACAAAAGGGTCCTACATTATGTAATCACAAACTGTGTGACAATCTTTACATACCCTCAACAGGTATACATGTTATAATCACAAACTGTGTGACAATCTTTACATACCCTCAACAGTTATACATGTTATAATCACAAACTGTGTGACAATCTTTACATACCCTAAACAGGTATACATGTTATAAACAAAACCCAAACGCTTCACAAAATACAACACAAAAATACAGCACCATTAGCAGTCTCTTCTTTTTCCAGATGTTTCTTCTAACCACGAGATTGAAAATCTACTTTTGGAAAATTCTCGGAAGATGTTCTATGAAGATGCTACAAGTAGATGCTATATGGTGTGGATTGTTTAAAGTGTGTAGACTGCGGTGTTGTTATAAACGATCAGCTTCCATGACCTTTGTTTTTGTTGGTGGCTTTCAGAAATGTTCACATACAAGGTGATAATTATATGGTGGACATTTTTTCTATTGATATATTATCGTCAATGCGCTCAATTTGAATGAGAAAATGTTCCTCTCCCTAACATTTCTTCTGGAAAAAGACTACAAACCATGCCGTTCCACCAAATTGAGAAATGAAAAGAGAATCTGAATTCTTATTATTTCAAATGTTTTTAACAGCCTGCAATACTATGTATGCACTATTATAATTTGCACCATTTCTTTTTTCTATAGGTAAGCTAAGGTTGGACTGTATCTAACAGCATTATGCCACCTATAGGTAAGCTACTATGTGACTAAGGACAGGCTATCTGTAGGTAAGCTAGGACTGTATCTAACTAACAGCATTATGCCACCTATAGGTAAGCTACGACTGCTAATTTTATCATTCTATAAATAAAGTTGTATGACAATACATTATGTATCTGAGCCTTTCGATTTACTGTGACTTGAGCAATTGTTTTCAGCAAACATTTATATTGATGAATATTTCCCACTGTACCCAGAACTAATGAGATGCAGGGATGAGACGGTCTTACTGTGATAGTTATAATATTTGTTGAATGAGAAAGCAAGTATTTGGGATGCTTGTTATGAGATTTTGCTCCGCACAAACATATTTACATTAACAGCAAGATGATCACCACAATCTCATTCAAATTTGGTCCTGTTCAAATTACGTAGATTTTATTGTTGATAATATGGTTGTTGTCATCGGATGGAAACTTTACCAAGTCACTATGATCAAGGTCGACTATAGACGAATGAAGCTTCAGTGTATTGCACATAGACCATGATTGCTTTTACTGTTGTATTCTTTTAAGAACTTTACCAAATCTATAATTAATTTCAATGTCTATTTAACCTCGACCTCCGTCATATTCATATCTACACTGCCAGGAGCACATTTATAATTTCAATTTACATTAGCAATAAATTGAGCTGTAAAAACTGCAAAAGGTGCAATCTGTATTGGGAAAATGTGCTCCTTTCAAACTTCTCTAAGCTAACTAAAATGACAGAATACTTTAATTCTAGATAATAAACCTAAATGAACATACAGAACCGGTATCTATTCTTCAGTTAAACTACGATGGAAAGTTAACATGATAATAAATGCAATAACCAAGGGATTATTCAGGTTGGCAACAGTCAGCACACATACCATTTCTCACGTACTGAACTAGGGTGCTCTAAGTATCTAAACAAGTCAAACTTTTAATTTCAAGGATAAATTAGGCAGCAGTTTATGCACAGTAGATACATGATCTCATTTCCTTCCCACGCTTTTGAAATATAACACATGACTTAGAATGCTGCCCACATAAACACTACAATCTTGGGTAAGTATGTTTTCTGTCAAAAATATATATGTATGTGGACAATGGTTACTACATATAATGACTATTTGTTTATCTTTGACGAAAATATGGTAATGTTTTGTGTGGTGATTGGACAAAATTATTGAACTATGAGACCCATAAGATGACTTTAACCTATACAGTTAAACCTCGATAAAATATCCCTCTTTACAATCGGATACCGCCAACATATCAAAGCTTCCTTTTCCCCCTTTTCTTCAAACATCTCCCCAAACGCTTAACCAAACCCCTTTAGAATGACAAAATGTCTCTGTGAAACTGTCGTCAGTTTGGGAAGGTAATGAAGGACAAATGAATGTCATTTACAAGGGGGAAAGATAAACCTTTATACCATCAAGATGGAGCGATACCTTTGACGTTCACAAGAGTTTTCCATTATTATGCATGCCATATTAATCTGAAATGGAAATGGATGACTTTTATACCCATGGGGTATGTACTTAGGAATGTCACAATTTTATTACAATATTCTTGTAAGTGGTTTCTGTGTTCCCCTCAGAAATATTCTGTAATAAATGTATGAGTATACGTACATAAGAAAAAACTTTTACTTGAAAAATATCAGCATTAAAAAAAATGTTCATATATTTTTTACAAAAATACCTGCAAACATACAAACCAACCTTTATTAATTATTTTCACTTATCCCAAAATCAAATCAGCATTGTATTTTTCAGGACTAACAACTAATTATATAATTTGAAAGGTAACAACATGTCTATGGTTAGTACGATAATAGATAGAGTTCTGTACAGCATCACTATCGACTACAATGATAGTCGGATTGGTTCGTACTCTTTAAAGAATATAATGACTCTCTACACAGCTGTTTATAATAAACATTCAACAATAAAATAGATTAAAAAAACAATGCATGATTTAATATATATATATGTCTATGTGAACAACTAAACACTGAGTGTTTTTCCTGAAAGACAAGGTAAATATTTCCAGTTGGTTTTCACACATAATCTATTCTACAGAAGTTTGATTACGTAATGGAATCGTTAGTAGGAATGGAGTGCCTGGGTTTTGAAAGCCTTCCATTTCTAAATTTGATGCCTGTATCTTGGTTTCTAGATGTAGACGTGGAGCCTTGTAGACTGTCGTCCACAGTGGTGATTTCTGTGGTGTTGGTCATGTTGTCATTCTCCTGCATTTCCATATCGGATTCTTTATATTCTAAGAGTTTCTCCTCCAGCTGAGATATCACTATTTCATCAGGTCGTATTGTCCTCTGCAGAATCCTTATCACAAACCTAAAACAAACAGTTCATGTTGTTAACACACACAAAGGAAGCTATTTATCATCACATATATTCCTTTAATTGATTGAGTATTCAAAGATCGGGACAAATGCTAATTCTACTTTACGTTCATATTTTTCTTTACTTTTAATGAATTTTTCTGACTTCATTTTTTTATTGATACAGAGATAAAATTTTACAAACTTAAAGAAAATCATATATTTTCCTTTCAAAATATTTTCATCTTTGTCCAATGGGTTGTCACTTATGTGCCTGTTTCTTTTCTGGTTTGACCAGCTGAACTAGTTGAACCAAAAAAGAAAATGAGTTGTAACGTTGGAAAAGAATAAAGCAGGAAAGGGGAGACAACTACATGTTCCTTACCTGGGTAGTAATGCCAGGACCGTGGACAAGAGGACGACCACGGTGTGGATGGGTTTGGTCATTGTGTGTATCATCACCCAGTAGGGATTGGCTGGATGGTCAAATGTAAACCACACCGCATTGGACAGGATAGCAAAGAACCAAAATACCAGGAAACTGAAAATTGTGGTCAGCCATTGTGGCCATACCTGGAGATATACATCAATCAATCAGTCTACGTTTAACAGGTGAAAGAAACAGTATAACCATGTAGGTACTCCGTGCAACAGAATGTTTCATAATTTTCTGAACTTCATAGATATTTTTGACATTGGATAATCATTCTATCACATAATGTACTGTTATCCAGTGAATATACCCATTTTATATATTTTTGAGCATTAACCCATGTTATATGACCTATAACAGTTTTTATAATATGACCTATCAGCCCTGTGATTGGTTGCAAGTTTCAATTGTGACGTCATGCCTAAGACAAGTACATGACATCACAGACTTGCGCACTGGAGTCAAAATGGCGGCTTTTTACATTTCAAGGTTGCATGAAAATTGTCGTTCATACGATAAATGCAACAAATCTTGAGTATGTGATAAAAAGGATCTTACACTCGTGTTCATTTCATATGAAATTTATGAAACTCGTCATGAATTTTTCATTTTAGCTCGCCAGAGGCTCGCTAAATTGAAAAATTCTTAAGACTCGTTTCACAAATCTCATATGAAATGGAAACTCATGCAAGATCCTATATATACATTCAAAATATATATGAAGCAAGTTGAAAAGTACAAAAGAAACACTTATATAGAATGTGATAAAAGTTCATTTGGATTTCTTTATTTGAACACAATGAAAATCCTTGGAGGCCATCTGAGAACCTTGTATGTACAGTCATCAATCAGTTTCATCAGTTTGGAAATATGTGATATCAAAGTTTTACTTTTTACAAAACAATGTACGTATTAAACGTGTCGCAACGTTTCAAGACCGACTGGTCCCTTTGTCAAGCTATGACTGCGTGAGTGATTTGTGTTATTTACCTGTACAACGATGTGACGAAATTGTATATTTTTCATGTCACTCGACCCGAGACATTTCGCGTATCGATAAACTTTGATGTGTTGTATGTAAAGGCTTTCTGACTCTACATTAAATAATGTTATAGAATCGTGGCAGTGAGACTTACCCACGATTCTGTGTCTATAGCGATGGTGAGAAGGCAGGTTAAGATGAGAGCGGTGAACGATGTAGTACCAAACTCCCACACTCCAACAGGCTCATACAGGTACGCCTACAAATAAACATCCACATCAAATATTGTCTGTCAGAATTCAAATAAGCATCTACACTAAAATATTGTCTGTCAGAATATAAATAAACATTCACACTAAAATATTGTCTCTCAGAATTCAAATAAACATCCACATAAAATATTGTCTGTCAGAATTCAAATAAACATTCACACTAAAATATTTTCTGTCATAAAATGCTCATTAAAGTATTCTGAGAGGTAATTTTGAAATTAAGAAAGATAATACATTCCTGTTTTATGAACTTTGTTATGTTTGTTTTTCTGTATAAGTAGGAGATGAGGGACCTACCAGGTAGCTAACATAGTACAGGATAACACTCTGATACAGGGAATCCAGTAGGGCCATGAAGAAAGACATCCGAGTGTACAACTGTAAACAAACAAATATATAATGACAGTGGATACATCTTTAAACATGTTAAAAAACACACATACAAATATCTATGATTTAACTACAGCAAAACTTCACTTTAATGAACGATATCTTGCACATCCCGTTAACTCTACAGCACTAACATTTTGTGTGGTCAAAACACTGTTGTTTTGTTTAAGACACTGTTTACAGTCTGTAATCCTTGCTGTCTTTATCTTAAATGGGCAATAATCTGCAGGATTTATATTTCACACATTTTTTTTGAGGCTGTGAATATTGCGAAATAAAACTTTCATAAAATGTACGACCTATACCGTATCTTGTTGTCAGTTTGTTTACAGCCCACATGACGTACTCCGGTCAGTGGGTACACATATTCTGACATAACTAGGCTATCTCACTCCAACAGCCTAAGGTGCTATGACATCTTATTTGGTAAATGTGGGAACAATACATAAACAATAAAGTATCAATCCTGTTATTGAGTGATGTTTTAGAAACAAGTTCTATTCATTGAGAATAAATTATCTTTATAAGTTTTATAAATAAATAAGCATATCATTGGTTTGTATAAGATGGTACAGCGATGTAAATTCTGTGACTCACATTACCAGACATCAGAGACTGTTTACTGTCCCCCTTACCTTGTCCTGAGGCCCAACTTTATATAACTCGGGTTTACTGAGCAGCGTTTCCGCGGATACATCCTTGTCCATGACAGCGTTGACAATCGGGGGGAGGGCAGTGAACAGGACATGTTTGAGCATGGTGAATAAACTGTCAAATTGTAGTGATCCAGAGAAGGCACTGTCAAACTGGTACCAGTAGAGCACGAAAATCAGGATCTACACAAACGACAACAAATCATGAACAGTTAGTATTTTACATATTTTTATTTTAGATAATTTGATAGTTTTCACACAAAAAGTGTTTAATTATAAACACAAATTGTATAGAACTTTAGAAAGTCTGCATGATATTGAGACTAAAATATAAAAATTCTTTTCCCCATTCAGATAATAATTATTCTTCGCTTTTATTAAGATCACACTATTATTGGATAATTTGGTATAAGATTGGTTTTTTGATAATGGTGCAATTTATAAGATACATGCAGGTGATATTGCATTATGTTTCTAGTTTCTATTATGTAAAGATTAAATGGTGAGTAGCCCCAAAGAAGAGCCAAAGTGTAGATTTATTATACTTTAGAATCTAAATTTTAATAAACGAGTTCTAGAATTATTTCCGTTTTATCTTATATGTTGTGTATAAAATGTAACTTACAACATATATAATACTCAACAGGTTTATATAAAACAATTGTCATACACTAACAAAATCGAAAGTAATAGACTGACCCATCATATAACTACTGATAGACTGACCCATCATATAACTACTGATAGACTGATCCATCATATAACTACAAAACAGGTCTCCTGCTTTGTAACACACCCACCAAGACAACTAGTACCAAGTCTCCTGCTTTGTAACACACCCACCAAGACAACTAGTACCAAGTCT
>NW_018408171.1:825403-883611 GCF_002113885.1 Mizuhopecten yessoensis | reverse complement strand
TGCTTTGTAACACACCCACCAACACAACTAGTACCAAGTCTCCTGCTTTGTAACACACCCACCAACACAACTAGTACCAAGTCTCTTGCTTTGTAACACACCCACCAAGACAACTAGTACCAAGTCTCCTGCTTTGTAACGCACCCACCAAGACAACTAGTACCAAGTCTCCTGCTTTGTAACACACCCACCAAGGCAACTAGTACCAAGTCTTTCAAGCTGTTTTGTTAAACTATTGACCTACCAAACTCTTGTAGAACATAATAGAGGAGAAGCGAGCCAGCCGACTGTAGCACCAGTGGCCGTGCACCAGGAGCAGGTCCTGGAGGTGGTGGAATCGACAAATGGCAAAATCAGACGCCATCACTGCCTGCATGCCCTCCTGGCCTGAAACACCCACGCCAATGTCTGCCACATGGATCATACTGACGTCATTGGCTCCATCACCTGATACAACAACATTTACAAGTCAACATGGATTCACTTAATGCCTACTTGAGCAGCACTCAATAGACAACTGTTAACCATTATTTTATATAATCAGAAATGTGAACAAAAAGGAAATGAATTTTCAGAATGCACTGAATTTGACAAAACTGAAGATGAGCCTTTCTACTTATGTAACATTTTAAGATGGTTTAAAACCTACCTATCGCTAGTGTCAGTTTCTGTAGATGGTCACGGACTAGTTTCACAACCATGCCCTGTAAAATAAAGTCATCATTGATGGATTAATATTGTTTTCATTTTGTGAAATATCCTCAAATGTTATCTCTGATTTGATAACATTACACAATCCAATTCCTTCTGTACCATCTGTCTTTACCCCAGGAGCATGACCATATCTCTATCACGGGGGCCTTATACCTCTTACCTATCTTCTGAACCATCTGTCTTTACACCAGGAGCATGACCAATATCTCTATCACCTCTACCTTATACCTCTTACACCAATTGTCAAATGACTGACTAGGAGCACACTGCTGTGTTGTCCGTGTTGGGTACAGCATTGTCCACTTACGACTGTTTTAGTTACTATGTTTAACTCAGCCGCCTAAAGCTTCCACTAATCCTACCCACTTTCTAGCACTTAACCAATTCAACAATTCTGTATGGGTTAGACTGGACACTATCACTAATACCTACCTCCTCTAGGGGTAAGACTGGACACTATCACTAATACCTACCTCCTCTAGGGGTAAGACTGGACACTATCACTAATACCTACCTTCAGTATGGGTTAGACTGGACACTATCACTAATACCTACCTCCTCTAGGGGTAAGACTGGACACTATCACTAATACCTACCTCCTCTAGGGGTAAGACTGGACACTATCACTAATACTTACCTTCTACCTACCTTCTGTATGGGTTAGACTGGACACTATCACTAATACCTACCATATCCCTATCACCCCTCCCTTATACCTCTTACACTAATTGTGAAATGACTGACTAGGAGCACACTGCTGTGTTGTCCGTGTTGGGAACAGCATTGTCCACTTACGACTGGTTTAGTTACTATGTTTAACTCAGACGCCTAAAGCTTCCACTAATCCTACCCACTTTCTAGCACTTAACCAATTCAACAATTCTGTATGGGTTAGACTGGACACTATCACTAATACCTACCTTCAGTATGGGTTAGACTGGACACTATCACTAATACCTACCTCCTCTAGGGGTAAGACTGGACACTATCACTAATACCTACCTTCAGTATGGGTTAGACTGGACACTATCACTAATACCTACCTCCTCTAGGGGTAAGACTGGACACTATCACTAATACCTACCTTCAGTATGGGTTAGACTGGACACTATCACTAATACACCCCTCCCTTATACCTCTTACACTAATTGTGAAATGACTGACTAGGAGCACACTTCTGTGTTGTCCGTGTTGGGTACAGCATTGTCCACTTACGCCTGGTTTAGTTACTATGTTTAACTCAGACGCCTAAAGCTTCCACTAATCCTACCCCCTTTCTAGCACTTAACCAATTCAACAATTCTGTATGGGTTAGACTGGACACTATCACTAATACCTACCTCCTCTAGGGGTAAGACTGGACACTATCACTAATACTTACCTACCCCAGGAGCATGCCCATATCTCTATCACGGGGGCCTTATACCTCTTACACTAATTGTGAAATGACTGACTAGGAGCACACTGCTGTGTTGTCCGTGTTGGGTACAGCATTGTCCACTTACGCCTGGTTTAGTTACTATGTTTAACTCAGCCGCCTAAAGCTTCCACTAATCCTACCCACTTTCTAGCACTTAACCAATTCAACAATTCTGTATGGGTTAGACTGGACACTATCACTAATACCTACCTTCAGTATGGGTTAGACTGGACACTATCACTAATACTTACCTTCTACCTACCTTCTGTATGGGTTAGACTGGACACTATCACTAATACCTACCTCCTCTAGGGGTAAGACTGGACACTATCACTAATACCTACCTTCAGTATGGGTTAGACTGGACACTATCACTAATACCTACCTTCAGTATGGGTTAGACTGGACACTATCACTAATACTTACCTACCCCAGGAGCATGACTATATCTCTATCACCTCTACCTTATACCTCTTACACCAATTGTCAAATGACTGACTAGGAGCACACTGCTGTGTTGTCCGTGTTGGGTACAGCATTGTCCACTTACGACTGTTTTAGTTACTATGTTTAACTCAGCCGCCTAAAGCTTCCACTAATCCTACCCCCTTTCTAGCACTTAACCAATTCAACAATTCTGTATGGGTTAGACTGGACACTATCACTAATACCTACCTCCTCTAGGGGTAAGACTGGACACTATCACTAATCCCTACCTCCTGTATGGAGCATGACCATATCCCTATCTCCTCTCCCGTATACATCTTACCTGCCTTCTGTACCATCTGTGTTTACCCCAGGAGCAGGACCATATCCCTATCACCCCTCCCTTATACCTCTTACACCAATTGTCAAATGACTGACTAGGAGCACACTGCTGTGTTGTCCGTGTTGGGAACAGCATTGTCCACTTACGCCTGGTTTAGTTACTATGTTTAACTCAGACGCCTAAAGCTTCCACTAATCCTACCCACTTTCTAGCACTTAACCAATTCAACAATTCTGTATGGGTTAGACTGGACACTATCACTAATACTTACCTTCTACCTACCTTCTGTATGGGTTAGACTGGACACTATCACTAATACCTACCTCCTCTAGGGGTAAGACTGGACACTATCACTAATACTTACCTTCTACCTACCTTCTGTATGGGTTAGACTGGACACTATCACTAATACCTACCTTCAGTATGGGTTAGACTGGACACTATCACTAATACTTACCTTCTACCTACCTTCTGTACCACCTGTCTTTACCCCAGAAGCATGACCATATCTCTATCACCTCTCCCTTATACCTCTTACACCAATTGTGAAATGACTGACTAGGAGCACACTTCTGTGTTGTCCGTGTTGGGTACAGCATTGTCCACTTACGACTGGTTTAGTTACTATGTTTAACTCAGACGCCTAAAGCTTCCACTAATCCTACCCACTTTCTAGCACTTAACCAATTCAACAATTCTGTATGGGTTAGACTGGACACTATCACTAATACCTACCTCCTGTATGGGTTAGACTGGACACTATCACTAATACCTACCTTCAGTATGGGTTAGACTGGACACTATCACTAATACTTACCTTCTGTATGGTTTAGACTGGACACTATCACTAATCCCTACCTTCTGTATGGGTTAGACTGGGCACTATCACTAATACTTACCTTCTGTATGGGTTAGACTGGACACTATCACTAATACTTACCTTCTGTATAGGTTAGACTGGACACTATCACTAATCCCTACCTTCTGTATGGGTTAGACTGGGCACTATCACTAATACTTACCTTCTGTATAGGTTAGACTGGACACTATCACTAATACCTACCTTCTGTATGGGTTAGACTGCACACTATCACTAATACCTACCTTCTGTATGGGTTAGACTGGGCACTATCACTAATACTTACCTTCTGTATGGGTTAGACTGGACACTATCACTAATCCCTACCTTCAGTATGGGTCAGACTGGACACTATCACTAATACTTACCTTCTGTATGGGTGTGGATCTGCAGCATACCACTGATTTACACCGGACGGTCAACTTCAGAAATGTGGCTTCAAGTTCTTTGTCGAGAGCGTATGCCAGTGTGTGGCCGTCTATAACGAGGGCATACTCCTTCTTAGGTTTATTCTCTACCTGACTACTCTCCTTGTTACGGTTAATCTGTGTTATATGTTCCTCTAGTAGGTCCCTTGTGGTGTTCTGTGAGGACAAAATCAACACTCAATCACCATTTATTCTAGATACAAAAATAACAAACTTTGTAATGTTGTTCAAACATACATATCTCACCCCTGCTTTGACTGAAATGGAGCCAAATGCAAAGTCTTACAATTATATTATATTGATGGACCCATGGAAAAGCAAACACTTTATATAAAACCATGCTGCAAGTACATGAAAATAGGGACTCAAAACTTGTTATCACTTTTGTTTATGGGTGATAATCCTATTGATACAATGAATCTAAACTTTTAACTGTGCAGTTTGGAAGACAAGAGTTTGATGAGATTTCCTTCTAAAATGTATCTCTGAACACGGAAACAGTTTCCCCCAGACTTGCTGCTGCTGATGACACAGACTGACCAGACTTGCTGCTGCTGATGACACAGACTGACCAGACTTGCTGCTGCTGTCACAGACTGACCTTATCTGTGGCGTTCAGCACCATGATATGCATGTTGGTATCAAAAAGTTGACTAGCATAGGCTATCTGGATGGCAGTCTCCTGTTTGTCCCCGGTCAGGACCCACACTTTGATGCCGGCTCGCCGTAGCTTGGAGATTGTGGCCGGTACATCGTCTTGCAGCTTATCCTCTATACCTGTGGCTCCTGTGGTCAGAAACAATATGTTTGTTTGTGATTTATTGTTCACAATTTTGCAGGTACCACTAAATTGATCAATGATAAAAGACACTTCCTGTCCAGGGGTTTAGGATAGGAAAATTCCATATGTTATCATATAGTGTAAAACCCACGGCTTGCAAATTGTTTTACCATAATTTGGAAATTCTGAGGATGGGATTTCCGTTTCTTTCTCATTCCGATCAAAGAATTTCCTAGGTAGCTCAAAAACAATGAGTATGCATTTTGACTGGCTACCATCTTTAAAATATCAAATTTTTCTTCAAATTTTAGAACAAACATTCTCTTAAGATTTTGAATATCATCTCTTTGACTTAAACAGTTAAAAAATGTTCTACTTTTTTATCACATTGGCTGTTTCGCATAGTTGCATTGGAATTTTCCTGATTTCATGACATCACGTTATTTTTGTCTTATTGTGACATATAATTGACAGAAGTATAGAAATCCTAACACCTATTTCCTCACCTGGACAGTTCTATCGTACACTCAAAAGAAGGAGTGAAAAGTCAATAGTTTTTTATCACTCTTTTAAAAATACCTTATTTGCTAAACATTTCAGAACCATTGAAATGAAAATGATATGAGAAATATTCCTTTAGTACTGCAATGTGCAATCCTTTAGTGTGTAATCAAAGATCTGACTTACCAAGCAGTTCCAGGTCTTGTTCTATTTCACAGGCCACGTCAATGAGTTGTTCTTCTCTATTTTCTAATGAGGCATCGGCCTCCTTAAACCGAACACGCCAATTTTTGTAGTAGTCTAAATCTAGAACCTGTAATCAGAGAAAGTTAAATGTTATGACTTAAATTTTAACTACTTGGTGATGATCGTAACCGAGATCACTTCAAAAATTGACCTTAATTATATACTGTGAGTGTATAGTCATAGAACTACAGGTACGGCCTTAATTATATACTGTGAGTGTATAGTCATAGAACTACAGATACGGCCTTAATTATATACTGTGAGTGTATAGTCATAGAACTACAGGTACGGCCTTAATTATATACTGTGAGTGTATAGTCATAGAACTACAGGTACGGCCTTAATTATATACTGTGAGTGTATAGTCATAGAACTACAGGTACGGCCTTAATTATATACTGTGAGTGTATAGTCATAGAACTACAGGTACGGCCTTAATTATATACTGTGAGTGTATAGTCATAGAACTACAGGTACGGCCTTAATTATATACTGTGAGTGTATAGTCATAGAACTACAGGTACGGCCTTAATTATATACTGTGAGTGTATAGTCATAGAACTACAGGTACGGCCTTAATTATATACTGTGAGTGTATAGTCATAGAACTACAGGTACGGCCTTAATTATATACTGTGAGTGTATAGTCATAGAACTACAGGTACGGCCTTAATTATATACTGTGAGTGTATAGTCATAGAACTACAGGTACGGCCTTAATTATATACTGTGAGTGTATAGTCATAGAACTACAGGTACGGCCTTAATTATATACTGTGAGTGTATAGTCATAGAACTACAGGTACGGCCTTAATTATATACTGTGAGTGTATAGTCATAGAACTACAGGTACGGCCTTAATTATATACTGTGAGTGTATAGTCATAGAACTACAGGTACGGCCTTAATTATATACTGTGAGTGTATAGTCATAGAACTACAGGTACGGCCTTAATTATATACTGTGAGTGTATAGTCATAGAACTACAGGTACGGCCTTAATTATATACTGTGAGTGTATAGTCATAGAACTACAGGTACGGCCTTAATTATATACTGTGAGTGTATAGTCATAGAACTACAGGTACGGCCTTAATTATATACTGTGAGTGTATAGTCATAGAACTACAGGTACGGCCTTAATTATATACTGTGAGTGTATAGTCATAGAACTACAGGTACGGCCTTAATTATATACTGTGAGTGTATAGTCATAGAACTACAGGTACGGCCTTAATTATATACTGTGAGTGTATAGTCATAGAACTACAGGTACGGCCTTAATTATATACTGTGAGTGTATAGTCATAGAACTACAGGTACGGCCTTAATTATATACTGTGAGTGTATAGTCATAGAACTACAGGTACGGCCTTAATTATATACTGTGAGTGTATAGTCATAGAACTACAGGTACGGCCTTAATTATATACTGTGAGTGTATAGTCATAGAACTACAGGTACGGCCTTAATTATATACTGTGAGTGTATAGTCATAGAACTACAGGTACGGCCTTAATTATATACTGTGAGTGTATAGTCATAGAACTACAGGTACGGCCTTAATTATATACTGTGAGTGTATAGTCATAGAACTACAGGTACGGCCTTAATTATATACTGTGAGTGTATAGTCATAGAACTACAGGTACGGCCTTAATTATATACTGTGAGTGTATAGTCATAGAACTACAGGTACGGCCTTAATTATATACTGTGAGTGTATAGTCATAGAACTACAGGTACGGCCTTAATTATATACTGTGAGTGTATAGTCATAGAACTACAGGTACGGCCTTAATTATATACTGTGAGTGTATAGTCATAGAACTACAGGTACGGCCTTAATTATATACTGTGAGTGTATAGTCATAGAACTACAGGTACGGCCTTAATTATATACTGTGAGTGTATAGTCATAGAACTACAGGTACGGCCTTAATTATATACTGTGAGTGTATAGTCATAGAACTACAGGTACGGCCTTAATTATATACTGTGAGTGTATAGTCATAGAACTACAGGTACGGCCTTAATTATATACTGTGAGTGTATAGTCATAGAACTACAGGTACGGCCTTAATTATATACTGTGAGTGTATAGTCATAGAACTACAGGTACGGCCTTAATTATATACTGTGAGTGTATAGTCATAGAACTACAGGTACGGCCTTAATTATATACTGTGAGTGTATAGTCATAGAACTACAGGTACGGCCTTAATTATATACTGTGAGTGTATAGTCATAGAACTACAGGTACGGCCTTAATTATATACTGTGAGTGTATAGTCATAGAACTACAGGTACGGCCTTAATTATATACTGTGAGTGTATAGTCATAGAACTACAGGTACGGCCTTAATTATATACTGTGAGTGTATAGTCATAGAACTACAGGTACGGCCTTAATTATATACTGTGAGTGTATAGTCATAGAACTACAGGTACGGCCTTAATTATATACTGTGAGTGTATAGTCATAGAACTACAGGTACGGCCTTAATTATATACTGTGAGTGTATAGTCATAGAACTACAGGTACGGCCTTAATTATATACTGTGAGTGTATAGTCATAGAACTACAGGTACGGCCTTAATTATATACTGTGAGTGTATAGTCATAGAACTACAGGTACGGCCTTAATTATATACTGTGAGTGTATAGTCATAGAACTACAGGTACGGCCTTAATTATATACTGTGAGTGTATAGTCATAGAACTACAGGTACGGCCTTAATTATATACTGTGAGTGTATAGTCATAGAACTACAGGTACGGCCTTAATTATATACTGTGAGTGTATAGTCATAGAACTACAGGTACGGCCTTAATTATATACTGTGAGTGTATAGTCATAGAACTACAGGTACGGCCTTAATTATATACTGTGAGTGTATAGTCATAGAACTACAGGTACGGCCTTAATTATATACTGTGAGTGTATAGTCATAGAACTACAGGTACGGCCTTAATTATATACTGTGAGTGTATAGTCATAGAACTACAGGTACGGCCTTAATTATATACTGTGAGTGTATAGTCATAGAACTACAGGTACGGCCTTAATTATATACTGTGAGTGTATAGTCATAGAACTACAGGTACGGCCTTAATTATATACTGTGAGTGTATAGTCATAGAACTACAGGTACGGCCTTAATTATATACTGTGAGTGTATAGTCATAGAACTACAGGTACGGCCTTAATTATATACTGTGAGTGTATAGTCATAGAACTACAGGTACGGCCTTAATTATATACTGTGAGTGTATAGTCATAGAACTACAGGTACGGCCTTAATTATATACTGTGAGTGTATAGTCATAGAACTACAGGTACGGCCTTAATTATATACTGTGAGTGTATAGTCATAGAACTACAGGTACGGCCTTAATTATATACTGTGAGTGTATAGTCATAGAACTACAGGTACGGCCTTAATTATATACTGTGAGTGTATAGTCATAGAACTACAGGTACGGCCTTAATTATATACTGTGAGTGTATAGTCATAGAACTACAGGTACGGCCTTAATTATATACTGTGAGTGTATAGTCATAGAACTACAGGTACGGCCTTAATTATATACTGTGAGTGTATAGTCATAGAACTACAGGTACGGCCTTAATTATATACTGTGAGTGTATAGTCATAGAACTACAGGTACGGCCTTAATTATATACTGTGAGTGTATAGTCATAGAACTACAGGTACGGCCTTAATTATATACTGTGAGTGTATAGTCATAGAACTACAGGTACGGCCTTAATTATATACTGTGAGTGTATAGTCATAGAACTACAGGTACGGCCTTAATTATATACTGTGAGTGTATAGTCATAGAACTACAGGTACGGCCTTAATTATATACTGTGAGTGTATAGTCATAGAACTACAGGTACGGCCTTAATTATATACTGTGAGTGTATAGTCATAGAACTACAGGTACGGCCTTAATTATATACTGTGGGTGTATAGTCATAGAACTACAGATACGGCCTTAATTATATACTGTGGGTGTATAGTCATAGAAAGGACTACAGATACGGCCTTAATTATATACTGTGGGTGTATAGTCATAGAACTACAGGTACGGCCTTAATTCAACAATATGTCAAATCTTAAGAAAGATGAAAAAAACAATATATATAAAGAATATTGAATCAGAGGAAAGTTTGGAGAGATATTTGAATATGTATCATGGTAATTTGTTTCGTTGTTGTAAAAGATGTGGAAGATTAAAAACCCTTGCATGTATCTATCAGCAATATATGTGTTATTGTTTATTCTGATAACATTGATGATGACTAGTCTGCAGGCTTTACTATCTTTAACACACTGCATAAGGTATAATTTATCTTTAACACACTACATGAGGTATAATTTATCTTTAACACACTGCATGAGGTATAATTTATCTTTAACACACTGCATGAGGTATAATTAATTGACATTGAGTAATTTCATTGAGACACAAAATAAAAAACAAAATATTGAGAACTCAAGCAGTAACAAAATGGGGATATACAACATCACCAACCTTTTTGGCCATACAAAGTGTCCTCAATCCCCGCACAGCATAATCTAAAATATGGTCCTCTGTTCTACGCACCATGTCCTTCAGTACGGGATCCTCTGTTAATATCAACAGGTGCTTGTTAAAATTTCGTGACATTTTGTTCACCAAATATCCCCTATTTATTTATATTTCTTTGTTGTACAATAAACCATGTCTATTGCCAACCCTAGGCCTGATGTTCAGAGCTTGATTACCTTGATGGGATGTGAATGCAAGTCTTTCATTTTGTATATTTTCAAAAATACTATAATTCTGAATAAAAGCTGATCATCAACATACGTTTGTATTTCTTATGAAGTACGCTGAGAACCTGCGAGTCGGCTCCTTTGGTGTATAGTATGATTTCCTCGCTGACGGGATTACGGACTATCACAGACATCCTCTTACGTGTCGAGTCAAACGTTAGCACATCTAAAGTCTCGAACTCCACCTCGCCGTCAGCTGTAAGACGAAAGGTAACAACATGTCTAAATGGTAAACCTAGGCAACATTTCTTTGCTATACATACATGATATAGAGAACACAACTAGATCTCATCAAAGGAACATTTACACGATTCTCAAAGCTGATAATATCTGACACCACCTTCATGTGTATAACTGGGGACTTTATTGTGTATGTATGATCTGCCTTGGGATAACAAGAACTGTTAGGCAAAGGCTAACTAATTCTAGTCATTCTGCCATGAAAAAGGTTGAAATTGTAAAGATATTGTAATGTGTTTAATAAGAGGGAATATTTAGTAAATGTGATTGGATTTGAATTTTATTTTTGCAGAAAGAGTCATGTTCAAGTTAGGAAAAACTAGTTTGTATTGCTGCAATGAAAGAAGCACTATTTATGAACAAAGACCCTACCTGACAAGTAGACTGTTACTTGACCCTGTAAGGCTACTTACAAACTAAGTAGATCCTTTATAAAGACTGTGACTATATACAAGGTACAGTTATTTACAAGTCCTACCTGGCAGCCAAACAGTGACTTTATCTGGGGATCGCTTCAATAGACAACAACCGTAGGTACAGGACGCCTTAACCAGAGCTAGCTCATCTGGACTCTCAGCTTCATACTGGGTCCTCTGGGACATGTCCGACATGAAGGAAGATCCCGCGATGCTACCTTCGGACGGTGTTAGGGCAGGACTGGAGCTGTCGAAACGATTGTACAATTCTCTGTTTTGGAAGTCAGCTGTTCCCGAGATTGGGGGCAGGGCCAGAGATTTAGGAGTGGAGTTTTCCTGACCAAGAGGGGCCAGCTGTGATTTCTTTGCAGCTGGCTCTGGAAGCTTCCTGTAGAAATCATTTAGCTTCTGTTTCTCTTTGTCATGTTTTTGTTGATGAGGGTCATGGACTATCCCACTTTCATCCATCTTAAAAGGAGGACATAACCGTATATATAACTAAAATTTATGGTCATCATGATCAAGCATATGTCCTCATCATCATCATTTACATCTAAGAGGCACATTGGTTAATCTTAATAATGTTTTCAAAATCATTATAACATTATAACGACATATAGAGTGACTTTGTGTTTTAAAGATGTAACACCTCTGTGAAGATACCAGAACATTATTTCCTATTACATGTCAAAACCATTGTATTGTTAAACCTTATTAGTTGTATTCATTAGTTCTGAAACTTTTTTTTTTAATTGCAATTTCCACTTTGTCTAGAGAGTGGAAGTGTAAACTGATGTAGCTCACCAGGTCTTCGTGGGCATGTGTTGATACCACAACTGTGTTACAGATTGCCATGAGCAGGAAAAACTCCTGTATAATTTTGGTATTTTCAGACTTGGTGAGTGGCGGGGGGTCGGGAAGGGTCAGGTCCACACTGTTAAGGCTGCGCATACACATCTTTGACAGCTCCCGCTGTAAGTCCGGCTCCAGATTCAGGTTCTCCAGCACCTGGCATGGTCAAATAAAGGGTATTAGACAAGTGTAAATTGAGGTTAGTTTGGACAACAAACAAGGTCAGTATATATATAGGACAAGGTCAAAAGGTCATTTGGTACATATACAAGGTTAATTCACATGGTTTATTATTTAGACAAGGTCAAGTGATGGTGGTTAGATCAGAATTTGACATTAAAAAATATTTATCTTGAACACATTCATTATTTATGAGTTGAAAATTAATTTGCTACAATTTCAAATGACCTTAAACCCTTAGTTTATATTCTTAAAAGAGCTGTAACATGTACTAGACTGATTGACACATTAATTAGTTATTTACATCTACCAAGAAATCATTAATATCTGTAGACTTGTCTAGATTGGTAAATACCACATCAGATACAATCATGTAGCTTTATGATTAATGGTTATCTTATGTATTTATAGATCTAAATGTTTCTTCAACTCTTATCTTATACTGTACCTGCGTACAATATATATTATTTATTAACTGTACCCATATAACTGTACACTGTACTTGTATTAATTAGTATACTTTACTCATATAACTATATACTGTACTGAATACATTGTACATGTACTATGCTAATTAGTTTCTATGTTGATATATACACCACCCTCACTAAGCCAATCAATAGCAGTGCTGTAGTAATTGGATCCCGGCCAAATACCTTTGCTTGTATAGTTATTAGATATACACGTTCCACAACTAGGAGTATTTAGGGTACCAGGTACATATCCGACCAGGATATAGACTGTCAGCCTACTATATAAAACTTCTACTATTATATATCTATGATAAAAAGGCGATTGAGATGTAATAGGACTCTAGATTTGGTTGTAATGAACACAATTATATTTTCCTTGTGATGTACTAACTCACTGAGATATCTACTGGGTACTGGGTTTATATTTTTTGTTTAACTTAATATTTTTTATGATGATGTAAAACAAAAGAATCAAACAAACCACTGCTGTAAATCAGTTGTGTCAGTTAATGAATTCACACAGACATTGTCACTCAAGTATGACCACTTCAAGTATACACCTCCACACAGAAGTTAAACAGAAATGGTTTAAATCAACATGATCTGAATATCACTGATCCTAATTCCAAATAAAAATCTGACTTTTGTTTTTAGAAAACTATATCTAATAACAGTTGTAACTGTCAAACTGTACAGGTAATAGACCATTTATTTACCTGTACAGGTATCAGATAATTAAGTTATCTACTAATCAGTATCTATAAACAGGAAGGCACTATTATCTACACTTTATTTACTATTTTTTCTCTCAAATAAATAGTAAACATAGAGCGCGGTTTGATGTACGAGGTCTGATGAATTATTAACAATGAAGAGGATTAGGGTTAGATCAAATGAGTTATGATCTATAGTCTAATGAAGCATCATGTTAGGCTACACAGCCCTAATTAAACCACACCACAAGTAGAGCTTCAGGCTAACACCAACAGGTATGACAGTCAAACTTACGAGGTGATAGCCTTCTCCTCCGAAAGGGGCCTGTACGACACAAACACGTAGGTAAAATGGTTCTACCAAACAATGTATAGTAGGTAAAATATATAGACTGTACAATGCTACTACCAAACAATCTGGGCACTATCACATATATAGACTGTACAACGGTGTCGACTGTACAACTGCTCTACCAAACAATGTATAGTAGGTAAAATATATAGACTGTACAACGGTGTCGACTGTACAACTGCTCTACCAAACAATGTATAGTAGGTAAAATATATAGACTGTACAACGGCTCTACCAAACAATGTATAGTAGGTAAAATATATAGACTGTACAACGCTACTACCAAAAAATGTATAGTAGGTAAAATATATAGACTGTACAACGGTGTCGAATGTACAACGGTGTAGACTGAACAACTGTACAACGGTGTCGACTGTACAACGGTGTAGACTGAACAACTGTACAACGGTGTCGACTGTACAACGGTACTACCAAACAATGTATAGTAGGTAAATTATATAGACTGTACAACGGCTCTACCAAACAATGTATAGTAGGTAAAATCTGTAGACTGTACAACGGTGTCGACCTTACAACGGCTCTACTAAACAATGTATAGAAGGTAAAATCTGTCGACTGTACACCGGTGTCGTCCTTACAACGGCTCTACTAAACAATGTATAGAAGGTAAAATCTGACGACTGTACAACGGTGTCGACCTTACAACGGCTCTACTAAACAATGTATGGTAAGGTAAATTCTGTAGACTGTACAACGGTGTCGACCTTACAACGGCTCTACTAAACAATGTATAGAAGGTAAAATCTGTCGACTGTACAATGGTGTCGACCTTACAACGGCTCTACCAAACAATGTATGGTAAGGTAAAATCTGTAGACCTTACAACGGTGTCGACCTTACAACGGCTCTACCAAACAATGTATAGTAGGTAAAATCTGTAGACTGTACAACGGTGTCGATCTTACAACGGCTCTACTAAACAATGTATAGAAGGTAAAATCTGTCGACTGTACAACGGTGTCGGCCTTACAATGGCTCTACCAAACTATGTAGGGTAAGGTAAAATCTGTCGACTGTACAACCGTGTCGACCTTACAACGGCTCTACCAACCTATGTATGGTAAGGTAAAATCTGTCGACTGTACAACCGTGTCGACCTTACAACGGCTCTACCAAACTATGTATGGTAAGGTAAAATCTGTCGACTGTACAACGGTGTCGACCTTACAACGGCTCTACTAAACAATGTATAGTAGGTAAAATCTGTCGACTGTACAAAGGTGTCGAGCTTACAACGGCTCTACCAAACAATGTATGGTAAGGTAAAATCTATGGACTGTACAACAGTGTCGACCTTACAACAGTGTCGACCTTACAACGGTAATACCAAACAATGTATATATTATGAAATGTTTCTTGTTACACAACCAGTAAGTGTTTCTATGTGACGTTTTGATGACTAGTACGGTATGTACTCTGTCACCCTCATGAGACAAATGACCAGTCAAGCGTATGGACACAAAGGTGTCAAATGTGTTTTCTGTTTCTTTCTGGTGTTCACCAAGACTGGAAGGCGATTTGGAGTCCGCCTTGTTGAACACCTGAAAGATACAGAAACCTAGAAGGAAGGAAATTCACCAGATCAGAAAGGAAGCAGTCTGAGTACAAGGGTTTTGAGTTTATGACAGAGGATTTTACAATACAAATCAATGAAAGTTGAAATGGTGCTTCTTTATAAACAACTACTACACAAACACATGCCAACATACAATCATTCATATATTAAACATCTGAAATTAATTTCTGCTATTAAGGAAATTGTACATATTGTAGCCACTGGAATAAACTTTGTGATTAGATTTAAGAAGGAATTGATGTTATTGCATGTTCAGAGAAATGGAGAAAACAGGTAAACCAGTCATAAGCAGCAGAGAAAAGGACACAGGTTTGGTTGTGACGTCCCATCAGTGAGTACAGTGTGTTATCAGAGTAGAGAAAAGGACACAGGTTTGGGTATGATGTCCCATCAGTGAGTACAGTGTGTTATCAGAGTAGAGAAAAGGACACAGATTTGGGTGTGACGTCCCATCAGTGAGTACAGTGTGTTATCTGAGTAGAGAAAAGGACACAGGTTTGGGTATGACGTCCTTTCTATAAGTATTTATGTGAGTAGAATCAGAGAACATAATATATCTGAGAACACATAAGAAAATGTTACCTACCGAGGATTCTAGTGATGGGGGCACCTATACAAATAAAAACAATCATCGGTTTTAATTTGTTGAAATATATTTCTGAGTATTTATGGCTTATATATCCAGAGGTGAAATCTCAGTTTCTGTAGTATGATTTGATTAATAGTATATGAATTTCCTGCTGGAAGGATTCTGGTATCTCAAATAAGCACTTCCCAGTATATTGCAGCTGGGTAGACTAGAACTATGAGAGTTAATTGTGTTGTACCAGGACACAGCAAGAGAGAAGACTACTGTTGGTGGAGTTTGAACAATCTGTCAGTGATCAGACAGACACACAACACTGCTGTGCTGCTATCTAAATTAATAATATAAAGTTACCGCTGTATTCAAGTTATCCGATCATAGCAGTAACATACAACATACAAAGTTAGACAAGCACAATGAAAATCACTGAAGATATCTCCAAGGTCCAATTAATTGAAAATATTTTGATGAAATTATTTTGAGAACGTCCTCATTTATTTCCTGCAATCATTTTTTCTTATTATCAGATCCATTTCTTACACTTAATGAAGTGTGACGGCCACATTTTCAATGTGAATACCTAATTAAATTGTTTTACAAAAACAGCCTTTTTAAACTGAATTATATGGAAGGGTTTTAATTAACAAGGAAAACAATACCAGACATGTTTCCATTAAAATTCACATATTTACAAGGTATAAATATTCGGCATTCATGTGATAATGTACCAGGTAAATCTCACTTAGAACTTTACAGTCAACACTGGGCTAACAGTTCTGATTGCCCTAAATTTCGATTAAACTTTCCTGGTTTTTGATAGCACTCATTCAAGCGAATAACAAAGATTCTGCACATCTGCTACCTGGTGTGTACATCATTTAATGGCATGTCCTACTTTTTAACAGTCAGCTGTTACACATGAGGAAGTAACATCTGAAGACATCATCCGGCTTTTAACAACATTAACTCACTCTACCACTATCTATCTAACAACACACTTACTCAGCCCCCTGTAGGTAAACACACGTCGGTCTATGACCACCTTCAACTCACAATGTAAACAACAGACGTCATTAAAGGTTGAGTCATTGACTGTAGATATTTCTGTATCTGTATTTTTAATTTTAATCCAGAATAAACCCTTCCTTATATATTAAATTCCCAAATGGGTTTTTTCATTCCTTTATCAATGTCACAGGAATACATTTACCAGATTGGCAAGGTGGACTTTCTGTAAGGTTCACTTGATCAACAAAATTCTTTTCTAAAAATGTACACAGAAAATGTAGAAGATCTATCATAATATATTTTACGAAGATTCTTATCCTATTTCAACTCTTACACACAGGCAGTAGCTATATATATATAGACAACGTGTCAGTACTGCGGACTGTAGGTACTTACCGTGCTGGACCGACTGGCTAAGGAGAACCTGCTGCCAGTCTCACTCATATCATCCTCCGATTCTATAGAAACAAAATAGCCATAATTTAGTCAGCTTCATCATAAACATCGGAGTGTTTTAACATACAATATACATATATGTAATATATACAAGGCCCAAATTCTGGAAAAGATGTGGCTGACTTTTGAGATACAATCTAAAAGACATTATTTTACATAAAATAATTTGGCCATAAACGTTGGGAGTTTGGGCCTCGTCTAATTGAAATTAACACTGGAAGTCTCAGATTCCAGAAAATTGTGGTGAATAAACTGATATATCAGCTTACCAGGAGCATGCGGATAATCTTTGCCATTGATAGTACAACTTTTGAATTCCATCTGATTTTCAGTGAGTGTTCCTGTTTTGTCTGAGAAGATGTACTCGACTTGTCCCAGGTCCTCGGTGATGTTAAGGGCACGGCACTCAACCCTCTTGTCCATGGGTTCATAGTACATGCGAATGTCATTGGTGATGAAGTAGACCTGTCCAAGCTTGACCAACTCCACAGACACATACAAAGCCAGTGGAATGACAGTCTACAACACAAACACGGCATGTTATAAATAAGGATTCCCAGGTATGACACGTACGCTTTGACTGGAAGAGGTTATGTTCTATTCCTGTCTTAATCACAACTAAAAGTGATAATATTATCATAATTTGATGCAGTTTTATTGACCCCCCATTACCTTGTTTTCAACTTATAACCCAAAACACATTTCATTTGGTCTTATCAAATGCATTGCAACAAGTGAAAAAATTCCCACATTCAACCTCTCTATCTCCTTACTATTTATTGTCGGTTTTCTTCGAGTGACAAACTAAGAAAGCACCTAAAGGTTACGTGTACACCACACAGTTTTCCATTGATTATACCTAGCCCAAACATAAGAAAGCACCTAAAGGTTACGTGTACACCACACACAGTCTTCCATTGATTATACCTAGTCCAAACATAAGAAAGCACCTAAAGGTTACGCGTACACCACACACAGTCTTCCATTGATTATACCTAGCCCAAACATAAGAAATCAGAAGTTAGAATGATATGGCCCCTTATCTTTTTACCTGTCTTTTCTTGACCTAGCAATGTCAATAAACGAGTGACATGCACACCCAGTTGTATCACAGGTCTGTTCGGGTCCCCTACCAAGTCTTATCAGAGGACTGGTGGCTATCTATCCCACCCACTCCACACTCTCACAAAAAAACTGGTGGCTATCTATCCCACCCACTCCACACTCTCACAAAAAAACTGGTGGCTATCTATCCCACCCACTCCACACTCTCACAAAAAAACTGGTGGCTATCTATCCCACCCACTCCACACTCTCACAAAAAAACTGGTGGCTATCTATCCCACCCACTCCACACTCTCACAAAAAAACTGGTGGCTATCTATCCCACCCACTCCACACTCTCACAAAAAAACTGGTGGCTATCTATCCCACCCACTCCACACTCTCACAAAAAAACTGGTGGCTATCTATCCCACCCACTCCACACTCTCACAAAAAAACTGGTGGCTATCTATCCCACCCACTCCACACTCTCACAAAAAAACTGGTGGCTATCTATCCCACCCACTCCACACTCTCACAAAAAAACTGGTGGCTATCTATCCCACCCACTCCACACTCTCACAAAAAAACTGGTGGCTATCTATCCCACCCACTCCACACTCTCACAAAAAAACTGGTGGCTATCTATCCCACCCACTCCACACTCTCACAAAAAAACTGGTGGCTATCTATCCCACCCACTCCACACTCTCACAAAAAAACTGGTGGCTATCTATCCCACCCACTCCACACTCTCACAAAAAAACTGGTGGCTATCTATCCCACCCACTCCACACTCTCACAAAAAAACTGGTGGCTATCTATCCCACCCACTCCACACTCTCACAAAAAAACTGGTGGCTATCTATCCCACCCACTCCACACTCTCACAAAAAAACTGGTGGCTATCTATCCCACCCACTCCACACTCTCACAAAAAAACTGGTGGCTATCTATCCCACCCACTCCACACTCTCACAAAAAAACTGGTGGCTATCTATCCCACCCACTCCACACTCTCACAAAAAAACTGACTCTGAAGATGGTGTTACCCTACCCTTACCAACAAAGTAGAGAGTCCACCCTCCCCCAGGCCTACCCTTACCAACAAAGTAGAGAGTCCACCCTCCCCCAGGCCTACCCTTACCAACAAAGTAGAGAGTCCACCCTCCCCCAGGCCTACCCTTACCAACAAAGTAGAGAGTCCACCCTCCCCCAGGCCTACCCTTACCAACAAAGTAGAGAGTCCACCCTCCCCCAGACCTACCCTTACCAACAAAGTAGAAAGTCCACCCTCCCCCAGGCCTACCCTTACCAACAAAGTAGAGAGTCCACCCTCCCCCAGGCCTACCCTTACCAACAAAGTAGAGAGTCCACCCTCCCCCAGGCCTACCCTTACCAACAAAGTAGAGAGTCCACCCTCCCCCAGGCCTACCCTTACCAACAAAGTAGAGAGTCCACCCTCCCCCAGGCCTACCCTTACCAACAAAGTAGAGAGTCCACCCTCCCCCAGGCCTACCCTTACCAACAAAGTAGAGAGTCCACCCTCCCCCAGGCCTACCCTTACCAACAAAGTAGAGAGTCCACCCTCCCCCAGGCCTACCCTTACCAACAAAGTAGAGAGTCCACCCTCCCCCAGGCCTACCCTTACCAACAAAGTAGAGGAGATAATTAATATACTGGTCTACTTCATACCAGGCTCCAGCCTTCTCAGTGTAATAGTGGACTAGACAGGGTCTATTGTCTTCAGAAGTTAGAAGTTTTGAGCCCTGTAATCTAACAGTAAATATCTGTCTAGAAAATGAATCTATATCTATACCTAAAACTTGGCATTTCTAAATTTCAAACTATTTAGATATCACATATATTTACCATGCATGTCCTAGAAGTAACTTTATATTAATTCATAAAAACATACTTATATATTGATTGAATGTCTCAATAACTTAGGTCTAATATATTACACTATCATTATAATACATTGCATATCCTTGATGTTTTGCCACCTGTCACACTGACATACACATACTGACATCAACTTAACCAGGACAGGATTCCTCCACCCAGCTCAATGAACCCATTAAACTGCAAATTGGCTAACGTCATGAATGTTTTAAGAATAGTTGTACAAAAATACCACTGTAGTCCCCTGATAACACTACCACACTATGTCACACCAGTACAATAGTGAGATAGTGTCATTACGCTTACAAGTGTGTGTGTTTTATTGATTAATACCTGAAAACAATTCACGAGGATATAACGTATGTTTGTTACAGTGCTGTTTTACCACTGGACATTGACCTAAACATCTGGCTAACACAGACCTGGTCATCTATTGTTACAACGGTGTCGAATAGGTTTGACTGGCTAACACAGACCTTGTCACTAACACAGACCTGGTCATCTACTGTAATATGATCCTGACATAGGTTTGACTGGCTAACACAGCCCTTGTCATCTATTGTGATATGACCCTGACATAGGTTTGACTGGCTAACACAGACCTGGTCATCTACTGTAATATGATCCTGACATAGGTTTGACTGGCTAACACAGACCTTGTCATCTACTGTAATATGATCCTGACATAGGTTTGACTGGCTAACACACACCTTGTCATCTATTGTAATAGGATCCTAACATAGGTTTGATTGGCTAACACAGACCTTGTCATCTATTGTAATAGGATCCTGACATAGGTTTGACTGGCTAACACAGCCCTTGTCATCTATTGTGATATGACCCTGACATAGGATTGACTGGCTAACACAGACCTTGTCATCTATTCTAACACAGACCTTGTCATCTATTGTGATATGCCCCTGACATAGGTTTGACTGGCTAACCCACACCTTGTCATCTATTGTAATAGGACCCTAACATAGGTTTGATTGGCTAACACAGACCTTGTCATCTATTGTAATAGTATCCTGACATAGGTTTGACTGGCTAACACAGCCCTTGTCATCTATTGTGATATGACCCTGACATAGGATTGACTGGCTAACACAGACCTTGTCATCTATTGTAATAGTATCCTGACATAGGTTTGACTGGCTGACACAGCCCTTGTCATCTATTGTAATAGGATCCTGACATAGGTTTGATTGGCTAACACAGACCTGGTCATCTATTGTAATAGGATCCTGACATAGGTTTGATTGGCTAACACAGACCTTGTCATCTATTGTAATACTAACCTGACATAGGTTTGACTGGCTAACACAGACACAGACCTTGTCATCTATTGTAATATGATCCTGACATAGGTTTGACTGGCTGACACAGACCTTGTCATCTATTGTAATAGGACCCTGACATAGGTCTGACTGGCTAACACAGACCTTGTCATCTATTGTAATAGTATCCTGACATAGGTTTGACTGGCTAACACAGCCCTTGTCATCTATTGTAATAGGATCCTGACATAGGTTTGATTGGCTAACACAGACCTTGTCATCTATTGTAATAGTATCCTGACATAGGTTTGACTGGCTGACACAGACCTTGTCATCTATTGTAAGAGGATCCTGACATCGGTTTGACTGGCTAACACAGACCGTGTCATCTATTGTAATATGACCCTGACCTAGGTTTGACTGGCTAACACAGACCTTGTCATGTATTGTAAGATGACCCTGACCTAGGTTTGACTGGCTAACACAGCCCTTGTCATCTATTGTGATATGACCCTGACATAGGATTGACTGGCTAACACAGACCTTGTCATCTATTGTGATATGATCCTGACATAGGTTTGACTGGCTAACACAGCCCTTGTCATCTATTGTGATATGACCCTGACATAGGTTTGACTGGCTAACACAGGCCTTGTCATCTATTGTAATAGGACCCTGACATAGGGTTGACTGGCTAACACAGACCTGGTCATCTATTGTAATACGACCCTGACATAGGTTTGACTGGCTAACAGAGACCTTGTCATCTATTGTAAGATGACCCTGACCTAGGTTTGACTGGCTAACACAGCCCTTGTCATCTATTGTAATAGGACCCTGACATAGGGTTGACTGGCTAACACAGACCTGGTCATCTATTGTAATACGACCCTGACATAGGGTTGACTGGCTAACACAGACCTTGTCATCTATTGTGATATGATCCTGACATAGGTTTGACTGGCTAACTCAGACCTTGTCATCTATTGTGATATGCCCCTGACATAGGTTTGACTGGCTAACACACACCTTGCCATCTATTGTAATAGGATCCTAACATAGGTTTGACTGGCTAACACAGACCTTGTCATCTATTGTAAGATGACCCTGACCTAGGTTTGACTGGCTAACACAGACCTTGTCATCTATTGTAATAGGACCCTGACATAGGTTTGGCTGGCTAACACAGACCTTGTCATCTATTGTAATATGGTCCTGACATAGGTTTGACTGGCTAACACAGACCTTGTCCTCTATTGTAATAGGACCCTGACATAGGTTTGACTGGCTAACACAGACACAGACCTTGTCATCTATTGTAATATGATCCTGACATAGTTTTCACTCGGAGACAGTTCAATAACCTGCACAGGTGTTTACCACCAACTGAAGATAATTGTATTTGAGGCTGAAGATGACTCAGTGATGATGATCATGACAAATATCAAAACATGAAATTGAAATTGAACCTTAGTTCCACAGCCCCAACATTTGAAAACCACAACCCACGATTGTAAACATTGGAGGTAACTGTGAACTCTTCACAACTTATTGAAAGAAAGGTTAACACATGTACGTGTAGTATGTACACGTCTATACGGAGGAAGTTACTGTGGCTGACAGTCTATGTTTGTTTCTCTGGTGCCATACTCTAATTGCAATACTGACTGTAATACAAGATCCACTTAAATTTGATGTACTGTCAATTGACAATTACCAATTGTATAAAACATTGTTTGTGTATTATATAAGAGGCCTATATATATATATATATATATATATATAGTATGATGGTGTTTTAATTGTTAAGAGCAGGATATTTGTGCATGAATATCCATCATCTATTACTGTATACAACTGTACCAGGAATCTTTACCCTTCAACGGTAATGTCCGCCCAAAGGAAATTTTCACCTTCATTTAATGTATATGGTATGGTACCAATATTTCCTGTTATGATAAATTAACCCGTATTAAGGAGAGATAGAAAAAAAAGATTAACAATGGCAAAATCTTTCCGGTTTACAGAACTTAACAAAGACAAGTCCATATACCACCAAATCTCGGTGTTTACTGTGTATACAAACCTGGTAGATGATGATGTAGGTAAAAAACACCACAAAGGCTTGGAAGTACGGATTGTACCATTCATCACTCTCATAGGGAATGAAGGGTACCAGGTGACGGTCTTTGTAGCCCCCCAGCCATATACCACTAGCTGTAAACAGATTGACATCAAAATATAAACATTGTGGAAACAAGAATATCACTCAAAATATTAACACTGGAATATCAGGATAGTTTACACTGCTCTTCACTGGGAGATCATGTAGGTTTGACAGTCCACTGTACAATATATGATTAAAAATTCATAAAATTTTAATTTAATGAGATAAGGAAATACGTTTAAATGGGCTAGATTTTACAAAACATAGTGCATGTATGCATTGAGCAGCAACGTTTTGTGGAGGCTGAAAGCTCAGGTAACATCTGTTGTGTGACCGATATACAGGTATCAGTGTCTTCTGCTAAGGTCTACAGAGCTGGTGTAATACAGCAAGGAAAATACTTGGTTTGTGTGAGTTATATTTTCATGTAAAGATCATTTATTCAAATATCTTGAAAATATTTATTATTTAGACACATTTAAGATAAATAATATCATTCATATCATGACTTCAAATCCTTGTGTATATATAAGTTGTTTTTATCTAAACAGTGCAAGTAAGTATCCACAAAATGAAGAAATCAGCAGTACTTACCAATGGCACAAAAGAAGCAGAGAAAGAGGAGGAGGATGACACACCAGACCACGTCACGGTTGATGTGACGCTCCAACTTGCTGCGTTTGTAGCGAGGATTTCTATTGTTTAACATGGCTTTGGTGTCATGCCCTGGTAAAGAAGAAACCATTGTGTTAATGTCTATGGAGATAACTATAAATGATGAAACCATCCAGGAAATCTATTTTACAACTTGATAATAACCCAGATTTCTTCATCACTGAATTATGTAAAGGTGTATTTTGTTATTCTTCCACCCCAGATAAATCTCGCAGCATAGGTACACCAAGCCTGGCCTATCAATCCACTAGGAACTCTATATTTAACCTGATCACTCTTAATTTTACTTGGCTACTCTTAATTTAATTTCCTGATCATTCTCAATTATACTTGACTGCTCATAACATAAGAAATTTACAGTGCTTGTTACAACAACTTGTATTGTTCCCCTACACCTGTAGTATTCCGAGACAGCAGTGTATTTGTAATAGACCAGCTCACTCAACAGTCGAGTAAGTATAAGATCTAACTGGTAAAGTTGCTAACATGAATAAAAAATATTTCTGGATGTTATTTCTTTACACTTTGAGTTTGTTGGAAACACAAGAAAAATTTACTTTGGGATCGTATATAGAAAACCCCTGGACAAGTTTGTAACAGTTAGCTGATGCTCTTTTTGTCATGTCTGTGATAACTATCAGCAAAAGCCTCGGAATTGAAAAAAACAATGTGTGGCTCACCTGCATACACCACAATGCCCTCCACATAATCGGTGTTGCGGACAGTACAGCCCCTCAGTAACAAGTTATCCTTGTTCAGGGATATCTTGTCACCCTGGTTGATTCTGAAAAAAATATCAAACATGACAGAGTTTTAATATTTATATACAAAACGTTCTCATCAGGATAATTACCTAGGTACTTTGTAACACCATAAGTAATTTTATGAAAGACATTTAATTTTGTAACATCTTCAGTCAAATTATATCATTTGATGATTGCAACATGTGGCCTGATATTTTATAGTGGTGAAGAGTCACAAAGATAGTCATTATCACATTAAGTGTTTTTTATAACAGTCATACATTTACCCTCATTTTTCATAAAATATTTTTCCAAAACTATGTTGCGTTTTGATGAACATATAACGGTACATGTTTTTTTTCCCTTAAAATAATCAACATTGTGAACAAAAACAGCAATGCGTAACACTTCCGGGGAGGGATTTAATAGTAAACAAATAAACAAGTAATCTAAATTTAAAATCAGGACATACTTAAATAGATAGCTGATTCATACAGCTAATCATCAGTGTATATCACTGATTGTTTTAATGTTATTCAAAGCTGTACAGTTAAGTACATGTAATTAACACCCACACAAGGTATAGCCATACACATCACTTATTTATACTAGCTAAATCAACAAACACACCATGCCAAACCATTTCTGGAGCCATTACACCTGAACCACCAATAAATCTGACCCATGTTCAATACACATACATTGTAGACCTATCTGTGGTACATCAAATGTAGTGTCATGTCCATTAGTATTAGCATATTTAGTTAATGAGTCAGTTCACATGCAAAATGTTTCACCTAATAGCTGTCAAACAACAGGTAAGTTAATTAGCATGGGTTGTCCTTATGTTAGCTACAGAAATCAATCATCATATGTTAAAAAACATGGGTTGTTTTCATGTTAGCTACAGAAATCAATCATTGATGATACTGTAAATAAGAGTTATTTCACAACACCAATAACCCTACACATGTAAGTATTTAGCCACACCTGGCGTACCTGTTGTCAGGATTAATGTTGTTCCTGTTTAAGAAATTCCCATATATATGATCAGATGACAATTCATTTTCATTATAAACTTAATGAGGTTACATACCTGTACAGGTAACTATATATATATGATAACAAGGCAAAGTATTGCAAGGCATAGTTCGATATCCCCACTGGTAATTATTTTATCCAGCTGTATACGTACACCTACATTTGTTCCTCAGGATATAGGTGACAGTGACATACTTCTTGTACTCAGCATTCCGTACTTGACATTGTATTATTTTTTCATTTTATTTGACATTCCACCATCCCCACACTGGTATATCAAATCTTGTTATTCCAGCTAAAATTGTATAGAAAATATGCCCAAGACAAACTTTATCAAAGATCAAACCACAGGTCACAGCGACCTACTTTTGCACTAGACACTCTGCCATCCCAAGATGTACTTGCAAACCAAATCTGGTTATTCCAGGTGAAATAGTATAGGTTGAAAGGTTAAAGGTCAAGTCATAGGTCACAGTGATCTAGTCATTTTGTAATTGACACTCCGCCATCCTCTGACGTACTTGCATACCGAATCTATTTACTCCAGGTGAAATAATTACAATTATATATAAAAGATATGACCCCAACAAGCTCTTTGATTGGACAAAAGGACGCTCTAGTCCCCCGGGAACCGGTTGGGGACCAAAAACATTATGAAAGTACATGCTGTTTTTTATTTAGATGTGACCTACTCACAGTGCACTGAACATCTTGATGAAACTGGCGTGACATCACACACACAAGATGTTCAGAGCACTGTGAGTAGGTCACACACATAAGATGTTCAGTGCACTGTGACTACGTCACACACACAAGATGTTCAATGCCCTGAGAGTATGTCACACACACAAGATGTTCAATGCCCTGAGAGTATGTCACACACACAAGATGTTCAGGGGACTGTGAGTAGGTCACACACATAAGATGTTCAGTGCACTGTGAGTAGGTTACACACACAAGATGTTCAGTGCCCTGTGAGTAGGTCACACACACAGTGCACTGAACATCTTGCGTGTGTGACCTACTCACAGTGCACCGAACAGCTGGTGTGTGTGACCTACTCACAGTTCACTGAACATCTTGTGTGTGTGCCCTACTCACAGTGCACTGAACATCTTGTGTGTGTGATGTCACGCCAGTTTCATCAAGATTTAATGGTTCAAAAATTATGGTACAAAGAAGACAATATCATATTAGAACCAGAACAAAAACAGACATATATATGTATATGGCTCTATTTCATTTTAAGAAGATTATCTAGAAATCATCTTCTCTAGGATAACATGTGATCAAAATCTTATAATAAGTAAAAAAACAGGAAGGAACCCAACAGTTTACCCCTCTTACTGACACATTTTTTCTTTTCTTTTACATTTTGTTTTAATTATGTGTGTATCGTAAAATATAACATCCTCTCAGTCTGATCTTCTCGCTGATCAATTACTTCATAATGTGGCAAGTATAAAAGGAGATAAAAAATTATCTTTCGGACATCATGCCCTCAAAACTTATAATAAACAGGAAAGTAATGCAACAGTTCATCTGTAAAAAAAAAAGATAAATAGACATCTGTAGTAGAATAAACATGCAACAATGTGTTTTGTACACACTGTAGTAAATAATATTATGAAAGAAGATGTCATAAATGACCGTAGATATACGTAAGCTTGGTAACCTGCCTATATACTAGCTGCTGTTGTATGTGTAGGTCTGGAGGGGAGACATATATAAACACATTACTTACATGTATCCCTTGAACTTGTAGATTTCTGAGTTGGGAAGGTCACATTCCAAAGTGAAGTCAAACATCTTTGCCTTGAATCCATCCTTCTGAAATTAAAAATATAACAGTTTAGTCTTTCATAGCTGACTACATAGTAATGACAACTGACCTATTTATTAACGTATTTCTTACATAGTGTCACTTTTAATTTTTGGCGTACGCAACTTGCAGGTACAACTTTGAGGATTTCGTAATGTGCTTTTCTAAAACGACCACCGTATTGGTTAGTCAATGGTAACCCATAATGGAGTTCTAAGTGATTCCCTACGGTCCAATAGGTGTATTACCTGCTGTGTCTAGTGTAATTGTGTGGGCTTAGGCTGATCATACATGTAGATGTCACTTAAACATCAAACTTGTTTCCATTTTATCTGTATTTTATAGGATATGACTGTTACAGGAGATCACTGATTGATCAAACTTATCAAGATGGAATATATGTAGTTAACCTATTGTAGATGACTTGTGGGCAAGTATGGAAATTTAAATACAGTAGACATGGTTAGTCTCCTACAACAGTTATAAATACAGTAGACATGGTTAGTCTCCTACAACAGTTACGTTTACAGCAGAGCGGTATTAACCCTTTCACCACTGTAGACCATAATCGACTCATCCATATCAATGAATGGTAGAGTCTACTCAAGTTACATAGGGTTGAAAGGGTTAAATGAGAAGTACACTGAAGCCTCTGACCATATACTTAGTACGTATACCCTGGTGAGATGGACACTTACCTATGTTAATCTACAGGTGTTGTATTTCAATCTAATATGTCTTTATTCTAACTGTCCAAGAAATGTGAAACTCTGTGTACTGTTATAGTGTACTAGCCTTCAATCTATAACAATAAGGCTTAATCAGGCCACTACATGTACTACAGTATATATATACTACTGCTAGGCTTAATCAGGCCACTACATGTACTACAGTATATATATACTACTGCTAGGCTTAATCAGGCCACTACATGTACTACAGTATATATATACTACTGCTAGGCTTAATCAGGCCACTACATGTACTACAGTATATATATACTACTGCTAGGCTTAATCAGGCCACTACATGTACTACAGTATATATATACTACTGCTAGGCTTAATCAGGCCACTACATGTACTACAGTATATATATACTACTGCTAGGCTTAATCAGGCCACTACATGTACTACAGTATATATATACTACTGCTAGGCTTAATCAGGCCACTACATGTACTACAGTATATATATACTACTGCTAGGCTTAATCAGGCCACTACATGTACTACAGTATATATATACTACTGCTAGGCTTAATCAGGCCACTACATGTACTACAGTATATATATACTACTGCTAGGCTTAATCAGGCCACTACATGTACTACAGTATATATATACTACTGCTAGGCTTAATCAGGCCACTACATGTACTACAGTATATATATACTACTGCTAGGCTTAATCAGGCCACTACATGTACTACAGTATATATATACTACTGCTAGGCTTAATCAGGCCACTACATGTACTACAGTATATATATACTACTGCTAGGCTTAATCAGGCCACTACATGTACTACAGTATATATATACTACTGCTAGGCTTAATCAGGCCACTACATGTACTACAGTATATATATACTACTGCTAGGCTTAATCAGGCCACTACATGTACTACAGTATATATATACTACTGCTAGGCTTAATCAGGCCACTACATGTACTACAGTATATATATACTACTGCTAGGCTTAATCAGGCCACTACATGTACTACAGTATATATATACTACTGCTAGGCTTAATCAGGCCACTACATGTACTACAGTATATATATACTACTGCTAGGCTTAATCAGGCCACTACATGTACTACAGTATATATATACTACTGCTAGGCTTAATCAGGCCACTACATGTACTACAGTATATATATACTACTGCTAGGCTTAATCAGGCCACTACATGTACTACAGTATATATATACTACTGCTAGGCTTAATCAGGCCACTACATGTACTACAGTATATATATACTACTGCTAGGCTTAATCAGGCCACTACATGTACTACAGTATATATATACTACTGCTAGGCTTAATCAGGCCACTACATGTACTACAGTATATATATACTACTGCTAGGCTTAATCAGGCCACTACATGTACTACAGTATATATATACTACTGCTAGGCTTAATCAGGCCACTACATGTACTACAGTATATATATACTACTGCTAGGCTTAATCAGGCCACTACATGTACTACAGTATATATATACTACTGCTAGGCTTAATCAGGCCACTACATGTACTACAGTATATATATACTACTGCTAGGCTTAATCAGGCCACTACATGTACTACAGTATATATATACTACTGCTAGGCTTAATCAGGCCACTACATGTACTACAGTATATATATACTACTGCTAGGCTTAATCAGGCCACTACATGTACTACAGTATATATATACTACTGCTAGGCTTAATCAGGCCACTACATGTACTACAGTATATATATACTACTGCTAGGCTTAATCAGGCCACTACATGTACTACAGTATATATATACTACTGCTAGGCTTAATCAGGCCACTACATGTACTACAGTATATATATACTACTGCTAGGCTTAATCAGGCCACTACATGTACTACAGTATATATATACTACTGCTAGGCTTAATCAGGCCACTACATGTACTACAGTATATATATACTACTGCTAGGCTTAATCAGGCCACTACATGTACTACAGTATATATATACTACTGCTAGGCTTAATCAGGCCACTACATGTACTACAGTATATATATACTACTGCTAGGCTTAATCAGGCCACTACATGTACTACAGTATATATATACTACTGCTAGGCTTAATCAGGCCACTACATGTACTACAGTATATATATACTACTGCTAGGCTTAATCAGGCCACTACATGTACTACAGTATATATATACTACTGCTAGGCTTAATCAGGCCACTACATGTACTACAGTATATATATACTACTGCTAGGCTTAATCAGGCCACTACATGTACTACAGTATATATATACTACTGCTAGGCTTAATCAGGCCACTACATGTACTACAGTATATATATACTACTGCTAGGCTTAATCAGGCCACTACATGTACTACAGTATATATATACTACTGCTAGGCTTAATCAGGCCACTACATGTACTACAGTATATATATACTACTGCTAGGCTTAATCAGGCCACTACATGTACTACAGTATATATATACTACTGCTAGGCTTAATCAGGCCACTACATGTACTACAGTATATATATACTACTGCTAGGCTTAATCAGGCCACTACATGTACTACAGTATATATATACTACTGCTAGGCTTAATCAGGCCACTACATGTACTACAGTATATATATACTACTGCTAGGCTTAATCAGGCCACTACATGTACTACAGTATATATATACTACTGCTAGGCTTAATCAGGCCACTACATGTACTACAGTATATATATACTACTGCTAGGCTTAATCAGGCCACTACATGTACTACAGTATATATATACTACTGCTAGGCTTAATCAGGCCACTACATGTACTACAGTATATATATACTACTGCTAGGCTTAATCAGGCCACTACATGTACTACAGTATATATATACTACTGCTAGGCTTAATCAGGCCACTACATGTACTACAGTATATATATACTACTGCTAGGCTTAATCAGGCCACTACATGTACTACAGTATATATATACTACTGCTAGGCTTAATCAGGCCACTACATGTACTACAGTATATATATACTACTGCTAGGCTTAATCAGGCCACTACATGTACTACAGTATATATATACTACTGCTAGGCTTAATCAGGCCACTACATGTACTACAGTATATATATACTACTGCTAGGCTTAATCAGGCCACTACATGTACTACAGTATATATATACTACTGCTAGGCTTAATCAGGCCACTACATGTACTACAGTATATATATACTACTGCTAGGCTTAATCAGGCCACTACATGTACTACAGTATATATATACTACTGCTAGGCTTAATCAGGCCACTACATGTACTACAGTATATATATACTACTGCTAGGCTTAATCAGGCCACTACATGTACTACAGTATATATATACTACTGCTAGGCTTAATCAGGCCACTACATGTACTACAGTATATATATACTACTGCTAGGCTTAATCAGGCCACTACATGTACTACAGTATATATATACTACTGCTAGGCTTAATCAGGCCACTACATGTACTATTTATACTACTGCTAAGTTTGTACAGGTACTCAATGTGTCAAATTCTTGCCATGGTCAACCTAATCCTGTCTTTGAACATATGTATACATGAACCATACTTCTAAATCTATCTGTGTATTTATTTACAGTCATTCCCAAAAATTTGATTTTAAATCTATATAAATAAATGTACTCTAGTATACATGTATATAGATTTAAAATCAATCATATAAATTGTCTATAAAGCTTTCAAAACAAGGAAATATATGCTTTCATTATCGTCTCTCCCCCATATCTAATATTCTTTGATTTGATCATATTTAGTGATATAAATATATTATTTGAAATTACCTACGCTGCTCATGTGATGTGTAGGTAAATCAAATTAACAAATATACAGGTATCCCCTAATATACACCAAACTAACAAATATAAACAACAGGTATCCCCTTCATATATCTATACACCAAAGTATCTGTAGTTTAATTGTAACCGGTAAGAGGATTCTATGTCAATACTGGTAGTAAAGTGACATAATTTCAAAGAATTTATATTTCTGGGAGATTTAAAATTAGCAAATCAGTCTTTACACGAATTCACGCAAATTTTAATCTCTCTGAAAATATAATGATTAACAGAACAGCTCTGTTGTTTCTAGACTAATATAAAAGCAGGAGTCTCTAAGTGCTGTTTGATCTGTCATTTTATAACTGAACAATAAAATCAGACATATAAATCATGTTTTATATCCTTGAAATTTTATGACACCAACACAGCTTGGCGCCTGCCCCCACTGATCAGCCGACTAACATGAAACTGTTGATGCACACATGGTAAAAATTAATACAGTGTGCTGAGATGTATATGACAAAGGTATCGTAAAATTACATGCATTTCTTATGAAAGGCATGAACTAAAAATATTGCTGATTTCAAAGCAAAACACATGTTTGAGATTTCTCACTGATAATGATAATTTAAAGAATTAACACAAACCAAATTGTCCACTTTGTTTTGTAAGTAACCTTTCAGAAATGTCCATGTCAAACACAGGAATTGGGTTATGAAAAAAACATGTTTTATCAGGAATGCTGTTATATAAACATGTATGCAACATTTAGAGTTTGGTTGAATTTTTTATACATAAATATAGCATATACAACCACAAACATGTCTGCATTTCAAATGTAGCATGCTTTTACTGTTAGTAGAATATATATATATATAATAATTTTTTAATTTAATTGACTTTTGCTGTCATATACATTGCATCGGTGACAAACTTTGTCTCAGGTGGAAAATAAACATGAGTTCATGTGTTCAAAATATAACCCATTTCCCATATTTAAAATGAACAGACAAAATAAACATGAATATAAAAGTACAGGTTTTATTCTCTCCAAAGGTAAAATCCATTACCTGTTGCGTTTATTTAGAGGATTTTTTTGCCCGTATCACTCCACCAATACACATTATATTTACCAGGGGACATACACATGCAAAAGACATTATAATTATATAATGTACCTGGTATCAGTAGATTTAAAATAGCTAGAGCATAAATTATCACACAGTAAACTGGGCCACAGTACATTAATAATGTCTTCATAAAGAACTGTTTTTAATTTATTCCATTAGACTAATTAGGACCAGCATTTTATTTATAAAATAAATGGTTTCTATAAACTCAAGTTTTTTTATGGGTAAAACATTATGTTTGAAACTTTATAGAGATTTTTGAATATTTTAATAAATAAAAGAGCGTTGTGTATGTATGTGTTTAGTAAAGATAACTGTGACTTGGACGAGCTTTGGTCTCACCAGTTCCAGATTGATATTGGACGCCAATCAATACCATTTATAGTGTGAACGTGTACAGGTAAGCAACTCTGGGCGTTGCCTTATAAATTACATATACCTGTCTGTATATCTGGGGTCAATATCTAGAACTACATTGTACATATTGATTCACTATCAAGTTGTTGGGTAAACATAACAGTACAGCATACTGCAGAAAATATCCTACAGAAGAACATCCACATATTTTATATCAGGTTTGCTATAACAATAAACGATCCACCCGGCAGCATTTGTTTAGCCACCATTAAAGTACAGCATACTGCAGGAAATCTCTTACAGAAGAACATCCACGCTTTTATATCAAGTCTTAAAAAGATCTACCAATGGATCAGCCATATAGCAGCTGCCGAGTTCTCAGTAAAGTGATCTATAATGATGTAAATGGGACACTGGTGTCAGTATATCATCACAAGTAGTCCCAGCCATACCCATCATTATGAAATCTCCAGCACCCATGTCATCGTTATGGCAAGCTATAGATTACCACTTTCTGATGATCTCATCAAAGATTGACAAGTAACCCATTAAATAAACAGGTTTTACAAAACACAACTTTCAGTAATAGAATGAACACCATTCTCATGTGTATACCTATTGTTAAACCCTATATACACCGTCTACATGTGTTCAGTTAAGGAAGTAAAGTATCAACTTTCCTTCATATGGATTAGCATATTGGGTACACATGGTCTCATTGCAAGTATCACTGAACTAGAACAGGAAACATGAATATTTAGGTGATTTAAAAGACCTGTGTCAGGCTTTTCTGTGTACCTAGATACCTTGTTTAGTACATGTTTTCAGGATCAGATGATCCATATATATATGGCCAACAGTGATTATATCGATCCGTTGAACTATAGCTAAAGAATCAACGTAAATAGGGACCCGACTATAATGAGATATCATTATTATAATTATAGCCAATTTACACCAGACTTTTTCTTACAAATTGGACTGTTGGTTACCACAAAGAGCTCAAACCCTTACTAGTGTTACATATGTATACCTTTGTAACTGTGTGTTAGTTAAAGGTGTCTCCTGAGCAACAGGTCAGTTGGAAAGTCTGTTTTCACGTTTTTGGTTATGACGTAAAAAAAAATGCAAAACATTTACACGACACCAAGGACCCACCTTTGGTAGAAATTTGAAATAAACCATATTTTTTATTCCACTTCCCACAGTGACACTGTGGTGGGGTCTAATTAGCTACCAGTGTAGCTGTGAACTAATGATAACTAGTATAGGCTACCTACCAGGTATATATTTGTGTAACAAAGCTTAAGGTGCATGTTCATCACCTTGTCACAAAAGTAATGGATTAAACTCATAGTTGTGCTAATTAAACTTTGATCACATAAAATAATGGTAAACAGTGATAGTACATGCTAACATTTGTTTAAAGTGCTGAGTTCCAGCAGAAGTGATTAATTTGGTTACATGTAGGAGTTTATGTAAAAAAGGAAACGACTGTAAGGTATTTTCATACTTGACCTTTTTATAAACTTTCAAGAAAATCTGTTAGGAGATATAATGTTTTGAGGAATACAACAGGATGGGTTGAGACAGACATGAATAACAATGTATGCCCCATTTAAAGTGGGGTGGGGTGGGGTGGAGGTTGCAGATGGGCACAAACATTTGGGATTCCTTTTGATTTTATTTGCTGATCTAAATTTTGAGACTAAAACAATGGTAAAACGACCATTATCTCTCATATAAGAAGAAGGTTTAACATCAACAGATAATCCTCATAAAACCACTCCTTCCTCTGGCATGACATTTGTGACAAGTATCATAAAGCCACCTCTGGCATCACTATTAGGGGACATTAGTGACAAGTATCATAAAGCCACCTCTGGCATCACTATGGGACATTTGTGACAAGTATCATAAAGCCACCTCTGGCATCACTATGGGACATTTGTGACAAGTATCATAAAGCCACCTCTGGCATCACTATGGGACATTTGTGACAAGTATCATAATGCCACCTCTGGCATCACTATGGGACATTTGTGACAAGTATCATAATGCCACCTCTGGCATCACTATGGGACATTTGTGACAAGTATCATAATGCCACCTCTGGCATCACTATGGGACATTTGTGACAAGTATCATAATGCCACCTCTGGCATCACTATGGGACATTTGTGACAAGTATCATAATGCCACCTCTGGCATCACTATGGGACATTTGTGACAAGTATCATAATGCCACCTCTGGCATCACTATGGGACATTTGTGACAAGTATCATAATGCCACCTCTGGCATCACTATGGGACATTTGTGACAAGTATCATAATGCCACCTCTGGCATCACTATGGGACATTTGTGACAAGTATCATAATGCCACCTCTGGCATCACTATGGGACATTTGTGACAAGTATCATAATGCCACCTCTGGCATCACTATGGGACATTTGTGACAAGTATCATAATGCCACCTCTGGCATCACTATGGGACATTTGTGACAAGTATCATAATGCCACCTCTGGCATCACTATGGGACATTTGTGACAAGTATCATAATGCCACCTCTGGCATCACTATGGGACATTTGTGACAAGTATCATAATGCCACCTCTGGCATCACTATGGGACATTTGTGACAAGTATCATAATGCCACCTCTGGCATCACTATGGGACATTTGTGACAAGTATCATAATGCCACCTCTGGCATCACTATGGGACATTTGTGACAAGTATCATAATGCCACCTCTGGCATCACTATGGGACATTTGTGACAAGTATCATAATGCCACCTCTGGCATCACTATGGGACATTTGTGACAAGTATCATAATGCCACCTCTGGCATCACTATGGGACATTTGTGACAAGTATCATAATGCCACCTCTGGCATCACTATGGGACATTTGTGACAAGTATCATAATGCCACCTCTGGCATCACTATGGGACATTTGTGACAAGTATCATAATGCCACCTCTGGCATCACTATGGGACATTTGTGACAAGTATCATAATGCCACCTCTGGCATCACTATGGGACATTTGTGACAAGTATCATAATGCCACCTCTGGCATCACTATGGGACATTTGTGACAAGTATCATAATGCCACCTCTGGCATCACTATGGGACATTTGTGACAAGTATCATAATGCCACCTCTGGCATCACTATGGGACATTTGTGACAAGTATCATAATGCCACCTCTGGCATCACTATGGGACATTTGTGACAAGTATCATAATGCCACCTCTGGCATCACTATGGGACATTTGTGACAAGTATCATAATGCCACCTCTGGCATCACTATGGGACATTTGTGACAAGTATCATAATGCCACCTCTGGCATCACTATGGGACATTTGTGACAACTATCATAAAGCCACCTCTGGCATCACTATGGGACATTTGTGACAAGTATCATAATGCCACCTCTGGCATCACTATTAGGGGACATTTGTGAAAACTATCATAAAGCCACCATCTCAAATTAAGTTAGAAATGTATATTTCAGTGAAACATATTCTTGTTAAACACAGATACAACTCTGACTTATCTTTGAAACCTTCAATAAGTTAATGAAAATTAAACACTGTGCAATGAACTGACAAATTGTTTGAAGGCGATAAGTCTGATATCATTTCTAAATCTTAACCACGTATACCACGCACATCAAATAATATGTGGTGTAAAACAAATAGTAAAGGTGTGCAGTGAATCATACCTAATCTGAATGCTAACAAAGAAAGATCAATAACCATAATGGAGACTGAGCGTAATTTGTCTACTATGACATGCTGGCCATTGTGTTCCTTGTTATCCAGACACTTTTACAATCATGTAATATGTCTCCTACAACCCACTCTGTCTTATTCTTCCAATTTGAATTTTGAATTTTGAAGATAATAGTCAGTAATACAGTAATTGTTTGATACCAATAAGATCTGCATAAAATTAAATCACACTGCTAGTTCTGGTATCCTATAAATGAAGGTCAGGAGGATGTATATTGTCAGATAACTACAATTTATATCAGATGATATAGCTATTTAAAAACAGTTGAAACAAGATGTTGGTTAGACACACAGAAGTAATGTGAGAGATACATTCCATTAAAATTAATACAATACTTTAGTAGTACGTATATATAAGTAGTAGACTGGACAATACTTTAGTAGTATGTATATATAAGTAGTAGACTGGACAATAATTTTGTATCTACAGACAGGTAGGTAAGTACATCAAGTGCCATAAAAACTACATTTTGTACTCTATAGAAATGGGTTAAACACAGCAGTTACATAAACACATGTCTATAGGATAGGAAGGTATATAAATAAAATGCAATTCTGGACATGATTCTGTTACAAAGGGCCATAACTCTGTTAATATCCAATGAAAAAAGCATGACGATCATGCAAGGTTTGATGTGACTCATCACTGGTAAGTTGTGCAAAGTTTATTACTTTGTAATGTGTAGACAAAAGCTGAGTCTGCAGTCAGAAGGCCAGACAACCTCATTGCATTAAAACCCCTTCAGTTTTCTGATACATGTATGCACTTGTATTTTGTGTTTATTAAAACTACAGTAAAATTTCATGCCTTCAATAGACTTTCCTTCTAATATGATACATATATATATATACCAATGATTTACTTATTGTTTATAATTGTATTTTATCATATTCACAGAATCATAAATGTTCAATCTGTAAATGGTTTAAAGTGTTCCTTGAAGAACACTGTAAAAAGACCACATCACTATGCTGTATATATATATCAAAGTTAATTACTAGGTAAAATTACAATGTAAGCCTCGAACTTATTAATATTCCAGTACCACACTTGTCAACACCTATGAATAAGACAAAATAAAAACCAATGTATTGATCATTGAAATGGTCTAACGTGGCTTTGACCATTTACCTGCTATCCTCAAAATAAATAGGATATGTACATCTTAGACAAACGGGTAGCTGTGAAAACCGCAAGGCCCTAGCTAGTTATAAACAGAAAGGGGCATACCTACAGATTGGTACCATTTTTTTACATGATGGTGTCATATCCAGTGACCTTGACCTTTGTTTACCAAAACCAATAGGACTCATGATTACTCATCTCAACCTATGGGAAGTAATTTTATGAAATTTCAAAGTACTATGAAAAAAGACTCCATCCAGTTGAAGTATCCCATAAAACATATTATAGCAGAATAGCTCAATGATATTGACCATTACCTACATATCAACAGGTTTCCTCTTCAATGAATGGATTAGAAAGTCAAAGTCATGGATATAGTAATGAAAAAATACCCCAGGTCTAAATTAGCGTATTGTTTGAATTTGTTTGCTATTTCCCCACTCAGAATATTTAAATTGGCTAACTTGGTGAAATATTATTTCATCTTTTGTTTAGAATTAGTGTTAGAATTTTAGAAATAACACCAATAGGATGCTTGAATTTTATTTTGTATTGTTTACATGATTTTGTGTAATACATATACATTAAGTATCATTCATTTTAAACATATTCTAGTAAAAAAAAAAATCTTTCATTATATTAGATTTAGAAATGTAATGTCTGTATATACATTCTGAATATATAACATTTCTTCTAATTTTCAAGACTTCACTGATCAGGGATCATATTTCCTATTTGTAACTAAGACAAACTTAGCTAGATATATGTCTAAGGGACATTTAGCACCCCCATGATACTCCTCTTATTCAAACTTAAGGGATATGAATGACATTTGTTTGTTGTCCTATTGATCAATTATTAATTTTAGCTTTTATACTATGATATTAAATGTTCTGCATCTTTATCACATGAAAGGCTTGAAGATTTTTTTTTTAAAACATCATGCATACAGCAAGCTTCCATCAACAGACCCTTCTTCAGTTTCCCCTACAATTATATATATATATAATTAGTAGTGCTGGGAATTGGTCAAATATTCAAAATCGATAATCGGAACTCCATAATCGATCGATAATCAATTATTGGTTTAAATGACTAACTCATGTAATATAAAAGCCCGGCCGATTTATTATCTGATGTAATTGTGCCAACTGATGAGAAAATGCTCGTTTCCAAAATCTAGGCGGAAGGAAGGATTCTATTATATCTCTGTTTTGACTCAAAACGTGATGACAACTAGGTGTACCCACAGTTTAGGTATTTATTACCCCCATTTGAATGCTCCAATCACTATAACATAGCATATTAATTATGATTTATTACGAAAAACACTCCTGCTAGCTTCATTTTACTAGCTTTCAAATATGGCGGTTTCGGTCGATACGAAATGTGGATGCATGTATTATACAAAACGAATACAAGTGACGCAACAAAAAGCAATTCCGCTTTTTTACCATAAACAATTCCAATTTTATATTAACCACCAAATTTATAATGTCGGTGAATCCATTTTGCACGACATAATGCAGAATTTATCATGGATTTGTAAAAAGAGGTATTTTTTCAATCTGTCAACATTTAAACTTATGTGTAAACGCTAAATGTCATCAAAATCCGAACTTTGAAAATGTGGGTAAATCGCCGATGGGAAGGTTGAGGTTACAAGGTGCTTGTCGTAAGGTTCTTGCCATGTAAACCTCTAACATTGTTGAAGTATTCACTGACCACTGACATTGACTATGTGACACTTGAATGTGGACATGGATCAAGTGGGAATTTACGCAATATTTGACATAGCATTACACATAACAACTGTCTTTTGGAATTTATAATCGATCTTTCATCAGCAAAATCGATAATTGGATCGGACCCTTTTCAAACTTGATTTAATCGATGTTTCCGATTATCGGTACACCACTAACAATTAGGATATCATGTACTTTTACAGAACAATGATAAGTGCTGCACTCAGTACTACAGGCACTTATATTTTAGAAACCAATAAAATAAAACAGAAATTCAAAATTAGTATGGTGTAAATCAACTTGAAACGCTTGATATTACATTATTGTACTGGTATGTCTTATACCAGTTATTGTACTGGTATGTCTCATACCAGTTATTGTACTGGTATGTCTCATACCACTGTTATTGTACTGGTATGTCTCATACCATTTATTGTACTGGTATGTCTCATACCACTGTTATTGTCCTGGTATGTCTCATACCACTGTTATTGTACTGGCATGTTTCATACCACTGTTATTGTACTGGTATGTTTCATCCCACTGTTATTGTACTGGTATGTCTCATACCACTGTTATTGTCCTGGTATGTCTCATACCACTGTTATTGTACTGATATGTCTCATACCAGTTATTGTACTGGTATGTCTCATTGACATAGCATTACACATAACAACTGTCTTTTGGAATTTATAATCGATCTTTCATCAGCAAAATCGATTATTGGATCGGACCCTTTTCAAACTTGATTTAATCGATGTTTCCGATTATCGGTACACCACTAACAATTAGGATATCATGTACTTTTCCAGAACAATGATAAGTGCTGCACTCAGTACTACAGGCACTTATATTTTAGAAACCAATAAAATAAAACAGAAATTCAAAATTAGTATGGTGTAAATCAACTTGAAGCGCTTGATATTACATTATTGTACTGGTATGTCTCATACCAGTTATTATACTGGTATGTCTCATACCAGTTATTGTACTTGTATGTCTCATACCAGTTATTGTACTGGTCTGTCTCATACCACTGTTATTGTACTGGTATGTATCATACCATTTATTGTAATGGGATGTCTCATACCACTGTTATTGTACTGGTATGTATCATACCATTTATTGTAATGGGATGTCTCATACCACTGTTATTGTACTGGTATGTCTCCTACCAGTTATTGTACTGGTATGTCTCATACCTCTGTTATTGTACTGGTATGTTTCATACCACTGTTATTGTACTGGTATGTTTCATTCCACTGTTATTGTACTGGTATGTCTCATACCATTTATTGTACTGGTATGTCTCATACCACTGTTATTCTACTTGTATGTCTCATACCAGTTATTGTACTGGTCTGTCTCATACCACTGTTATTGTACTGGTATGTTTCATTCCACTGTTATTGTACTGGTATGTCTCATACCAGCTATTGTACTGGTATGTCTTATACCAGTTATTGTACTGGTATGTCTCATACCATTGGATCGGACCCTTTTCAAACTTGATTTAATCGATGTTTCCGATTATCGGTACACCACTAACAATTAGGATATCATGTACTTTTACAGAACAATGATAAGTGCTGCACTCAGTACTACAGGCACTTATATTTTAGAAACCAATAAAATAAAACAGAAATTCAAAATTAGTATGGTGTAAATCAACTTGAAGCGCTTGATATTACATTATTGTACTGGTATGTCTTATACCAGTTATTGTACTGGTATGTCTCATACCACTGTTATTTTACTGGTATGTCTCATACCAGTTATTGTACTGGAATGTCTCATACCAGTTATTGTACTGGTATGTCCCATACCACTGTTATTGTACTGGTATGTCTCACACCAGTTATTGTACTGGTATGTCTCATACCATTGGATCGGACCCTTTTCAAACTTGATTTAATCGATGTTTCCGATTATCGGTACACCACTAACAATTAGGATATCATGTACTTTTCCAGAACAATGATAAGTGCTGCACTCAGTACTACAGGCACTTATATTTTAGAAACCAATAAAATAAAACAGAAATTCAAAATTAGTATGGTGTAAATCAACTTGAAGCGCTTGATATTACATTATTGTACTGGTATGTCTTATACCAGTTATTGTACTGGTATGTCTCATATCAGTTATTGTACTGGTATGTCTCATACCAGTACTCATTGGATGCATTTTTGTCTGACCTCTTGTACTTGTATGTCTCATACCAGTTATTGTACTGGTATGTCTCATACCAGTACTCATTGGATGCATTTTTGTCTGACCTCTCAATACATGCCCAAAACTAGCAAGAAATTAAATAAAAAAATTGAAAACTTAAAATATCACACATAATTATATGAAACTTCCTGTTAGAAATTGTATTTGCATGGTTAGCTTGAATTCAGACTCTTGGCCTTTCTAACAGGTAGTTCGGTCACGACATGTATATATTAAGTGGTATATATTTTAAAAGTTTTATCACAAAACTGGAACACCTTGATATCTCAAAGATATTTCCCAGCCCCTAAGATCTTGAGTAAATCTGGTTTTACAACACAATATAAATGTTTAATATTGTGCTGAATAGGGATTGTATGCAAACTTCCTGTTCATCGTGCTGAAAGTTATAGGCATGTTATTTATAACAGGTCGACTGGTGATACTCACTCCATAATCTATACCATAGACTGCCTGTCTTTGTTTAAGGTTTGTCTCTCCGTCCAGGTTACAGGTCTCTATATGACAGATTCCCTGGTGGTCGCTAGACTTCACCAACACAATGTCTGCCGGTATTATTTCATTACAGGACAGATGGACAAAATCCCCAACATGGATATCATGCCACTCCCCCTTCACATAGCGTTCTTCATCACTGAAATAAAAGAAAGGTGAAAATTGGAATAAGGGAATTAATGTAAAATGAATTAAGAGGCAAATGTACATGGTGAAAAAGTGAATCGCTAAATTTTTGTCAACAGACTTCAATACATTGTAAATTAATTTCTTTATAATTAAGACTTCTATGATATAAATAACAGAATTGGAAGAAAGTGCTGTTCAGCTAAAAAGTAATATATCACAAAGAATTTGGCTAAAAAAGTGCTGTTGACTCGACAAACCTTTCACCCGAGACTGATACGAAAATAATTACTATGAGGGAATTTAAAAAGAATATAAAGAGGGAGCTTCAACATCTAGGTTCATAGTTTTATCATCTGTCTACATGTCTCAACTACCTAGGCTATACCAAGCCATCATCAGTTATAATGAAATGTGTCCTACCATATTCCCTGTCATTAGCGCTCCCCCCTTCGACTATATAGACCCTTTCCCAGCGACACTGGCATGTTCATAATCACAACTTTTCCCATCATAACTCACATTTTATTTTTTTAATAAGCACTCCCCTTTAAATCTTTCACCCCTGAAATTTTAAAATGAACTATTCCAGCCTTTGAATAGGAAGAGTTCAAATGTGACTTCAGGGGTGAATGAGTTAAGCAAATGGTTTAAGTACCCTGGGTGCTTATTATGCATAATTAATAGATGGCAACGAATAGTTGCCAAGTATGTACCAGAGTTCTCAATACAACGTGTGTAAGAGCAAAACAGAAATTAGGTTTGTTTTTCAATACAAACTATGTATATGTACAGAAACAGTGTTGGTCTTTATAAACTCAACTTTTTACCAGTCAGCTTTCCTGATTGACCAAGGTATATGTGCCATTGCAAGAATTGGTTATATCAATTGTTACGAGAATTTTGACTAAAACTTTAGTACTACATTTCTAGTGTGTATGGTAGAGTTGCCATGCTGTTACAAAAGCAGATGACATTATTTCAAAGATGTACAAGACAGTAGGATAGCATAATCAAATGGAAATGCATTGTTTGAGCCATTTTTGATTTCTTATCAATTCCTTATTTAATTTCAATTTCTATCATTTCATAATCAACTTTTAAGTTTATCGACTTGATCCATCTGTTAACAAACACAAATGGGTGGTTGGAATCCTCTTAAATGTGTGCGACACTAATCATAAATGGACAACATTGTTTATGTTAATTACTAAACATAATCTTTGGATTAACACTGTATATTATAAGATAATTGTATACATAATCATTATAATGTACAACTATTGAAACCTTTCACTGGCTGTGCTTTATGAACCTGTGTTGTATATAAATACCATTATCGGTGCATTAATTTCTAACACCATAAATATTTCTTTACAAATATTCTTCACCTTTTATATAAACGACATTGTGTATGGTTGATTTTTTGGTCAGACTTGTAACGACGAAAATCTTCAAAGGCATCTTTTATACAGGTGACAGCTAGCACAAATATCACAGGTACCATAGCAATTTCCTTTCCAAAGGCTTGAATTTGTGGAACCCAGTTTAGTGCCACCACCAGAATGAAATATAAATTTGCAAATCTATGAAATTGCTCAAAGATATTTTTCGGAAAGAACGTCAATAACGTATATTTAGTGGTTTTAATACGGTTTCCTCGGAAATCCTTGTTTGGGTGGTTCTTAGCTCGGTGTTGGATAGATGGATCAAGGGTATGGTTTGGAACAACTGTCCTGGTTTTTGGACCAGACCTGTTCCCTCGCCCACAAAAGTTTCCCATTTTACGCTAGATCTTTATCACGAAAAAATGGTTTTGCTTAAATATGATGTATTTTGATGTTAGCACATGGTTTCCAGGCTTACTGCACAACACTAAATACAGCAGACATATCACATTTGTTCCTTGTACATGTATGCCTTCTATATTGAACTGGAATTTATCAAAACAACTAAAATCATATTCAAATCACTAGATTAGTTGTTCGATGATATATAGAGAAAATAAATATACAAAAACGTGATATTTCGTAATCCGATTAATTCAGTTGTCCAATTCCTGAATGTGTACACAATTTCAAAGTTATGGAAATTCCGGGAACTGTGCCATCGAACGAAAAAGCCACGTCATGGAGATTGTTGTGATAAATCCTATTATTTCCAACCAAGAAGTGTAAAGCGTCTTCTCGTGTTAATATCACAACTTGTGTCGGACATGGTGGAATGTATCATTCATGGTTTCCTACAAACAAACTATCACCCTCCATAACCCATACTTCTTTACGATCGATATGTTCATTCATGCGTTACAATGGAGGATGTATACAAAACAGTCAACAGTGACCAAGGAACGAGAGAGCTTTTCTCCGATTGGCTACTATTATAGATTAACCAATCAAAAGTTCTGTATTATTACGCATTCCATAGCTTACTTGGAAGTCGGTATTTAATTGGCTTGACTGATATTGCAAGAACCAATCACCATATGCTTTACATTCACGCACAGACTTATAACAATGGCGGAAAATCGTGAGGAGGAGGGGCTCTTGTTACTGAGGAAACTAGAATCAAAACAAGTGTCATCAGTGAGTTTTGATTGATATCTCAGGTTTCATTATACTGAGACCAAATTAAACTATAGCCTACAAAGTCCATTAAAATTGAAGAATTAATCAAAATGAACATAAAGTGCATGTAACTGTCTTCTTGCAGTTAGCTATTCCCGGTAAGAACTATCTTGTATGTATTTCGAAATCCGATCGATATCAAGGAATCACGTGGATGCAAAATGAAATGGGCGTCTCGCTTTTGCAACTTCATATATCTAATGCAGATGAGAAAAACATTTTACTTCATATACAGTAAAATAAATGCAAATAGCTGTTGTTCTGTATTCGGCTAGTTTGTAGCTAAATCGAGTTTGCAGTGTTGATGATGAACGAAGGGAGGTAACTCCTAGTGATGTAGCATGACTAGTTAGTAATATGATGTGTTATATAGTAAATACACATCATTTTACTATTAGTGTGTCCAGCACCTGTGGGTTAAGAGAACACAACTTCTTTATATTTCAACTATCAAAGTCTGCATGAAGGAGAACAGAACTTGGTCAATACTGGCGACCAGGTCATATGATCAAACCAGTTATATTGGGCAAATAAATAAGTGTGCTGTGGTTCACTAGATTTTTTGGTGCAATTAATGTGTTTGGCATCAATTCTTTGTATGATGTATTTTAGGGAAACCTAATCCAACAAAGCAAACTTGCAACAAGACTGATAGCCAGTGAAATAAATGCTTACGTTAATTATGTCACACTACCAACATCTATTGTCAAAACCATTTAGTGTGTGTTTCAGGTTTTACACACATTAAGTAGATATAAATACAGAATACACTGATCTCTGTGCAGTATAACTAGAGAGGTAATATTGTATGATGTGTGTTCCAGGTTTTACCCACATTAGTAGATATATACACAATACACTGATCTCTGTGGAGTATAACTAGAGAGGGAATATTGTATGATGTGTGTTCCAGGTTTTACACACACTGGTAGATCTATGCAGAATACACTGATCTCTGTGGAGTATAACTAGAGACGTAATATTGTATGATGTGTGTTCCAGGTTTTACCCCCATTAGTAGATATATACACAATACACTGATCTCTGTGGAGTATAACTAGAGAGGTAATATCGTATGATGTGTGTTCCAGGTTTTACACACATTAGCAGATATATACAGAATACACTGATCTCTGTGGAGTACGACTAGAGAGGTAATATTGTATGATGTGTGTTCCAGGTTTTACCCCCATTAGTAGATATATACACAATACACTGATCTCTGTGGAGTATAACTAGAGAGGTAATATCGTATGATGTGTGTTCCAGGTTTTACACACATTAGCAGATATATACAGAATACACTGATCTCTGTGGAGTATAACTAGAGAGGGAATATTGTATGATGTGTGTTCCAGGTTTTACACACACTGGTAGCTAGATGCAGAATACACTGATCTCTGTTGAATATAACTAGAGAGGTAATATTGTATGATGTGTGTTCCAGGTTTTACACACACTGGTAGATCTATGCAGAATACACTGATCTCTGTGGAGTATAACTAGAGACGTAATATTGTATGATGTGTGTTCCAGGTTTTACCCCCATTAGTAGATATATACACAATACACTGATCTCTGTGGAGTATAACTAGAGATGTAATATTGTGTGATGTGTGTTCCAGGTTTTACACACATTATGATGTGTGTTCCAGGTTTTACACACATTAGCAGATATATACAGAATACACTGATCTCTGTGGAGTATAACTAGAGACGTAATATTGTATGATGTGTGTTCCAGGTTTTACCCACATTAGTAGATATATACACAATACACTGATCTCTGTGGAGTATAACTAGAGACGTAATATTGTATGATGTGTGTTCCAGGTTTTACCCACATTAGTAGATATATACACAATACACTGATCTCTGTGGAGTATAACTAGAGAGGTAATATCGTATGATGTGTGTTCCAGGTTTTACACACATTAGGAGATATATACAGAATACACTGATCTCTGTGGAGTACGACTAGAGAGGTAATATTGTATGATGTGTGTTCCAGGTTTTACACACACTGGTAGCTAGATGCAGAATACACTGATCTCTGTTGAATATAACTAGAGAGGTAATATTGTATGATGTGTGTTCTAGGTTTTACACACATTAAGTAGATATAAATACAGAATACACTGATCTCTGTGGAGTATAACTAGAGATGTAATATTGTGTGATGTGTGTTCCAGGTTTTACACACATTAGTAGATATATACAGAATACACTGATCTCTGTGGAGTATAACTAGAGAGGCAATATTGTATGATGTGTGTTCCAGGTTTTACCCACATTAGTAGATATATACACAATACACTGATCTCTGTGGAGTATAACTAGAGAGGCAATATTGTATGATGTGTGTTCCAGGTTTTACACACACTGGTAGATATATACAGAATACACTGATCTCTGTGGAGTACAACTAGAGAGGTAATATTGTATGATGTGTGTTCCAGGATTTACACACTTTAGTAGATATATACAGAATACACTGATCTCTGGAATATAACTAGAGAGGTAATATTGTATGATGTGTGTTCCAGGTTTTACATACACTTGTTGATGGAGTGTGCCATCGCTGTCAGCCGTCCTACCAGGATTACAGTAAGGTGTGGAGTCTGCAGCAGTGGTGGAGTGTGGTGGACATGTACCAGTCTCTCATCAAGGCAGCAGTCAGGGAATCCTTCACCAAAGATAGGGTGGGTTTGAAGCTTCTTCTCTGACAGGATGGATATGATTACATCAAATTAGCAAATCATTTGAAAAAAAATAACATGTACCAGGTAATAGAACTTCAGCTGACTATAATCCCTATCCCTCAGAGGAGCTTTGAGAGAACAAACATACGTTCTTGTAAGAGATTGAAGAATGTTTACCTTCTTAGGTTAAGAACAAGGTCACTGTTAATATAGAAAGAATTGTCCCTGCCATGGCTGTACAGTTTTCATTTGTATTCAATTGAACTTTGCACACTCGGGTACAAGAAGACGCTTCGACCTATTAATATTATAAATATGATATATTAATTTTAATAGAATGTTTTACCCCTTGATCTACCCACTTCATTTCTTTTCCAATTTTCCTGAAACTTTCTCACATAATTGGATATACAGAAAGGTACATGGATATATCTGCCCTTTAAAACAGGTCTTTTATATTTTTTCTTTCAATCACCCTTAGACACTCTATACATTTTCTCTGACCGCATCAAATTATGAGGGTATTTGTGTTTTCATAGAATTCTTGTTAAACAAGAATGTAGGGCTAAAATATGTAATTATTATCTTAATAATATTTTAATTGACAACGGAAATTTGAACTAGATATCAAGAGGAGAAAGCAGATGAATTAATGTTTTAAATAAAAGCTATAATTTCAAAAACCCGGTTATAAATGATGTTTCTATATTGTTATAATTACAATGTATCTCTCTTGTCCATAAATAGTGATAATCATCCCTTCCAACACCATTAAACTCAGAAACGTCTATAGATGTTATTTTGTTTTCTTCAAATCCATATTTTTAAAGAAAAATGTTGTTTAAAAGAATATTGTTTATTTGTAATGAGCAAAATGCAAGCTGACAATCTAATTATTTTTTTATCTGAAATTAGATCAGTGCCTTAGTTATATCTATAACATAACATTTGAGTTCATCACTACCGTACATGTACCTACCCAAACCTACTTGTAATGTCACTAAACTGTGGTTTAGATTGCATAAAACAAACATATCTGAAGTGTAATGCAAGTATTTATTATCATTTAGAGGGTGTAATATTTAGCACTGGTAGGCACTTTTGAAAAAAATGAAGGATCATATTTTATAATATGCATAATAGAAAGGGAGGTCTAAAAAAATATGGGCGCTAAATAAAGTTAATACTTTATTAGATGTAACACAAATTCTGTAATTATTTTGACAGATATATCAGGAATTAGGAGCCTTATCAGAGGATTTAAAACAGACTGTTGTGGACGTCGTCAACTCTCGCAGAGATGAAATCCAGAATCAACTTATGGCAGAGACTCATAACATCTCTCAAGCTGTCCTCAGTGATTTTGATTGGAAAGTTAAGGTAAACTAATAGGATTGATGACAGCCCTATTACAAGTATTAACGGTTCTGCCCTAAGATAGATTTACCAATTACAGCTGTTATAAATCAATATCAACAAGAAGTTTATATGTGAATATATTCCAATCAGAAAGTGTTCAGGTCTTTCTCTTATACTGTTTGAGTGATGAGGGACCAACCATGGTGTGACCTCAATTTCAAATGTTACAGAAATTACAAAATTGTTTCTTAATGCCTTTTGTCGCCTGGCCCTTGTTGCTCAAAAGTTGGTTACGTTAACTTGTGGATGGAAATAAGAAACGAAATAAAATAAAAAAAACACACCAGTCTGATTTGTCTGAAACAAATCTATAGCAGTAAAATGATATGTTCTGAATTTGTTGTATTCATGGTTTTAAATACTCCATAACCACTGGTTAACCCTAACCATCCTTTCAGCAACATTGACCTGGTGGTAACGGTAACCAAGGAAAACATTACCTTTTGGTAAAACTATTTGTGTAATATTGTACTATGGCAGTAAGTGTTTTGATGTTAAGATATCTTTAATTGTTTTCCAATCTTGGATTTTGACATTTGAAGTTTGTTCTGCCTATATCTCCACAAATGCTGGATGGATCTGTCTGAAATTTCATATGTACATCTTAACTTCATATCAAGTACTTTAAACATACCAGTATATCCAGGTAAGCGATACAGGCCCTCTGGGCCTCTTGTTTTGTCATACCCTTAAGGTATGGAGTGATTGTAATTATCCTATCCTCTTAATCTTACTCAGTTTAACTGTCTGTACCATAAACAGTTACACAATTGTGACCAAATGTTCATTTCACCAAACAAAAAAATATGTAACAAATAAAATTGATTAATTGATATAGATGTATGTATTAAACAGGTTAAGCTTAATACAACATTTCAATTTTATTATTGGATGAAACTGCTGGATTTGAGCTCACAACACAATGATCATTTTCTACCAAAATATTTCTATCCTTTCTGTAAATGTGGCCTTATCAGGTTGACTAAGAATAAAAGTGTTACTAGCTCATCCTGTACCATACAGACATGTGAAATAGAAAGCAAGTTGTAGAAAGTGGGCAGTCAGTACCTATATACCTTCAAGTTAAGGGGGCACCCTCCTCGTCTGAGAGGTGATATTAGTATGCTGTGTATGAGCATGTAGCTGATACCCATGCCAAATTCAAAAAGGACCATGCAGAAGAATTTTCTAATCGCTATAATTTTTCAGACCTGAAGAGAAGAACGATCTGGCACTCCCATTCTGATAACTTTAACAATATGCAGCCAGACTAAATATAACCCCTACATCCACACTGTAAACCCATAAACATCCACACTGTAAACCCATAAACATCCACACTGTAAACCCATAAACATCCACACTGTAAACCCATAAACATCCACACTGTAAACCCATAAACATCGGTGAGTTTTTGTCCAGTTGATGATGGTCAAATAAGTGAGTGAAATGGTTTGGTAGATAATGGTACACCATTTTGTTGGGAGAATAGTTCTGTATGTATCGTAAATCTCAACATGTTTATATTTTGATTTGCCAGCTCATCATGTCCAGTGACAAGATCTCGTCAGTCCAGGAACCAGTTGTCTCCCTTGACCTGGATATTGGGTCTGGACAAGACAATACGATACATTCCATAGAACTTAATAAAGAAGAGCTTGACAAGCTAATCTCGAGTCTGGAAGGTGCTAATAAGGTGGGTAAACAAACTGAACACAACAAAATTACAAGCTAATGCCATGGCGCGGCGTCCGTCGTCCGTCCATCATCTGTCGTCGTTCTTCAACTTTTCCTTTTAACGACTTCTTCTGAAGAATGGACAGGCCTAGAGTCATGATATTTGGGTGATAGCTTAGTTGGTAGGAGCCTGACGAAGTTTGAGAATGAAAATGATCTTGACCTACTTTCAAGGTCACAGGTGTCAAATATGTCAAAAACATCAAATGGCTTCTTCTGAATAATCAAAGGATAAAATTATAATATTTGGCTGGTGGCTTTCTGGGATAGAGCTCACCAAAGTTTGCGAATGAAAATGACCTCAACCTACCTTAAAGGACAGAGATCAACAGCATTTTAAAGAATTTGTTCTCAAGAACCAAATGGAATGGATTCTTTAGATTTGGCTGGTAGCTTTTTGGGATACAGCTAACAAAGTATGAGAAGGAAAATGAAATTGACCTACTACAAGGTCACAGGGAAAAATATGTCAATTAACTTCTGAAGAAGAACCAAAAAGCATAGAATCATATGATAATATTTGGCTGGTAGTTTCAACAGATGGAGCCGACAAAGTTTGCGAGGGAAATATGTAGTGCAATATAATATTGAATGAGAATATTTTGCTCTGACTGCTTAAATATTCAGGTGAGCGATACAGGCCCTCTGGGCCTCTTGTTATATTCTTAACTTTTAGATTATTTCATATTTATGAACAATGAGAAACCTTATTGGAAGAAGTTTAATCTCCTCATTAGAAAGTGATGGTGCTGTGTTACAGTGAAATTTGTTGTGTGTGTAACATTAGTTTTATTGCCTTAAAATTCGAAATATATATGGTGTATTAACCTGTCTTGAATTACAAAAAATTGTTAATTGTTTTTTTCTTTCTCCACTCCAGGTGGTTCAGCAATTGAAGGCCTAGCATTCTGGAATAATTCCTTCTTTACACAGCAGAATTATCATCAAATTATACAGTTCAAACCTGTCTACAATGGAATAATGCTAGTGTTACTGTACCTGAATACAGCTGTGTAATCTTTTTTTGCTTAATGGATCCAAATTACCATGTAATAGTTACATAATCCAAATGACATATTAAAATGTATTCATTTGTATGACGTGTGAGTCAGTAGATAATTACAATGTATATATTGTGTGAATTGTTGACCAAATCATTGATTTATGTATTTCTCAAGGTATGTGCAATTTCTGTCAAGATTAAGGAATGGCTAAGGCAACAGACTTCTCGTATAAATGGTGTTGCTTGAGTTTACATCTCATCAATTAACATCTTTATAGAATGATTATATAGGTACTAGCCATATATTAAAATGAATGGTGAACCAGAAGAATGATATACACTGTAATGGATTGTTTTTTTTTCAACATTTATTGAAATTGAATCTATTACAACAAATATCTCCGAGAGTTTCTTGCATTACTTTTTAATCTCCTCCACCAATAGTTGGCAGTGCTTGTGTCAACTGGAAATGTACCGGTATGTTAGCAAGGATATTTTCATGTCTGACAATTTGTGGTTATATATTAAAAAAAAACAACGAATGATTAACAGAGTTCAAAATAATTAATTATGTTAGCTTCAACTCTAAAACGTTTGGTGCTGATTTTTCTTTTTTTTTTCCCCAGTAAAAAAGTACGCATGCAAATTACTTTGATTTTCATGGTATCTATCTGAGAAAGGGGTTGGCAATGAAAATACAATTTGTGTTTTATTATTCTGTTTTAATACCGATAATAATATAGTTAAGACGTTTCCAGAAATAGCTGTAGGGGAGGGGTGTGAGGCACAGAAACCCCACCATCCATCAAATGTTAAAAGTTATTTATCATCAGGAATGGTTGGCAGACCTGAATTTAAACCCAACACCCATAATATAATTATGCAGGTGCATCTCACCTCCCCCATATAAATAATTATGGAATAACCCTTGGCATTAAAAGCAAAAAAAACATTTACACTGCTTATGGAAACACAGACATGTGTAAACCGAAAACTAACTGGACATTCCTGGATGTAAACCAATACTAAAGTAGCAATAATAAAATTAGTTAAATAATAAAAATAATGTATTGTAGATCTGGTGAAATAGGAATGTATTCAGTTTAATACATTATTTACATGCTTTAGAAAAAGAAAAAATGCAGAGTCACAAAGTTTTTAAGGAACCCTAGGAGATTCAGAAAATTGGTAATGACTTAGTTGTAATTACCTAAGAAAACCCCCAAACATGTTACATTTATTTTGTGTTTTTATCATAATTACATAAATCAGTTTACATTTAATTTGTAAAATAATCAATATTACATAAATGATGTCTTTTCTTATAATTATTAAGAAATAATGTGAAAATGAGTTACTGTTACTTGCCATTCTGTGGTCTTGTTAACATATACTATATTGTGCAATAAATGTTATTTTATGAACATTGATCTTTTCTCATAAATGTGAAATAGTCTTTCTTCTGATGTTCTAGATCCTTCTGTAGCTTGGCATTTTTGTCTGAGAAACCCCTGCAGGTGAAACAATCCTGTCTCTCGAAGAAACGTAAATGCAATGACAATTTTCCATTGTTGGAATTTAATATCTTGGTATACCTAACGACAGATACCAAAGCTGTCTATAATTAACGGGTCTGTCTAAGAGTGCCATGTAGACATGTTCAGAAGTGATGTTGTTTGAGTGTTTTAATTTGATTCCTGTTACCTTGAACATGGCTGAAGGTTATTTCTCTTTTTTGTACTCTGTGCCAGCGAGCTACTCTAGTGAATACGGATCAAGGTTTTCATCTTTTTGCAAAATTTGTAGCACATCATGTCAGAAAGCTGCTTGTAAAATATCATGATTCCAGGTCTTGCTCATCTGTCGCTCTTTAAACAATTCTTGTATTTGCTATTTTAAAAGAAGTACTGAAAAGATCCATCAAATTTCATCTGTAGGTTCCCTTTGGTCCTTAGTTGTGCACTTTACATTAGCTAACCTGGTCCAAAGTACCAAGGTGAGCTTATGCCTACCTTGGCATCCGTCTTGCGTCGTCAGTCCATCGACAATTTCTTAAAAATTCCTTCTTCTTCATAACCGCTGATTTGAATTTGGTCATTTGACTGAAAGCCTCCCTAGGTGGTGGGGATTCAAAAATATACAAATTGAGGGGCGGGGCCAAAAAGGGGTAATTTCGCCATATTGCTTTTAATGACTTTGATCTTCTATAGAACTAAGTATATCTACCATATTTTGTTGGAATATATTCTCAGGTTGTTGGGATTCAAAATTGTACGAATGGAAGGCTATCCCCCTGGGGGATGAGGGACAGGGCCAAAAAGGGGTAATTTCACCATATTGCTTTAAGAGACTTCTTTTCTGAAAGTAAGAGAAGTATATCAGCCATATTTGGTTGGTAGCGGAAACATCCTCAGGTGATGGGTATTCAAAATTGTATTAAAAGAGGACAGGGCGAAAAGGGGTTTAATTTTTTCATATTTATTTATAAGGGACTTCTTTGGAACAAAGTGATGGATATCAGCCATATTTGGTTTAATTTTGGAACATTCTTTGTTGGTTGTGGATTTAAAATTGTACCAGTTGAAAAGCTGACTCCCAGGTTTGAGAGGTGGGACAAAAAACACTTTTTAACTTGGACGTTATTGAGATCCCCACCCTATAACCATGTATACAATTGCTGAGCATCAAGAGACAAACACAGTCAGGATATAATAACTGAGTAAATTGACTGTGGGTCTGGCCCAGCCCCTAGGGACTTGACTGTCACATGAGTCAAATTTATAACATTTTAATATCTTTTTGACAAAACCATGATTAGTATGCTAGGATGAAGAGCTATCTAGTTTGTTAAAAATTAATTACCTTGACCCACCGTAAAAGTCAAATGTGCTAAAACTTTTAGATGACATCTGATTTACCAGAAGTTCGGAGAGTTTTAGTGTATAATTGATAGCTTTTAGCTTACCGGTACCTGCCCCAAAGGCAAGTGAGCTTATGCTGTGGTGCAGCGTCCGTCGTCCGTCTGTCCAGCGTCAAATTTTTAGCTCACCTGCCCCATGGGCAAGTGAGCTTGTGCCATTGTGCGACGTCCGTCTGTCCGGTGTCAACTTTTTACAAAAAATAACTTCTTTTCCGTAACCAAAATGCCTACGATGATGATATTTGGCAAGTAGTATGCATGAATCAAGTGCTACCAAGTTTGTTCAAATGAATGACCTTCATCCATTTTCAAGGTCACAGGGGTAAAATATGTTAAAATCTTTGAACGACTTCTGATGATTAACCAAACAACCTTGGTTGATACTATTTGGCCAGGAGCCTGCTGGGATGAAGGGCAACCAAGACCTTGACTTATATTCAAGGTTACAGGTGTCAGATATGTTTAAAACCTTTGTAACAACTTCTTCTGAATAACCAAAAGGCCTAGGGTGATAATATTTGGCCAGTAGCATGCTGGGATGAAGGGCTACTAAGTTTGTTCAAATGAATGACCTCTTCTCATATTCAAGGTCAGGGGTCAATTATCTAAAAAAAAACCTTTAAACAACTTCTTCTGAATAACCAAAAGGCCCAGGGAAATCATATCTGGCCGGTAGCATGCTAGGATAAAGGGCTACCAAGTATGTTGAAATTAATGACATTGACTTTCAAAAGGAGAAGGATCTTTAATGTTTTCCTCTATTTCCCCTAATAGGCCCCACCCATATTCCCCAAAGGGGGTTCACACACTTCAGTTTATACAAAATTGATTCTTTTGTCCTAAGCATGCTTCAGACTGCATTTGGTTTAAATCCCCTCACTTGTAGAGTAGTGGAAAACATTTCCTCTATTTCCCCAATTTGGCCCTGCCATTCTGCCCCCAGAGGGGCCACACCATCCGTTTATACAAACTTGAGGCGCCTTTAACCAAAGATGCTCCAGAACAAATTTGGTCAAAATCCTTTTATTGGATTCTACCTGGATAATCAAGCAACCATGGGAAATTATTTTTATTACATAAAATCCCTCCAATAGTACACGAGATGGATTTTCATGATTTTAACCTCAAATTCCCCTTTTGAGCTCCGCCGCTCTGCATCCAGAGGGGCCACAGTGCAGAGGAGCCACACCTTATGTTTATACAAAATAAAGTCCCCTTTGCCCAAGGATGCTCCAGGCCAAATTGGATTAAAATCCCTCCAATGGTACAGAAAGAGAAGGATTTTTAAGATATAAACATCAAATTCCCCTTTTGAGCCCCACCCTCTGCATCCAAAGGGATAACTAGGACCAAACTAGGATAAAATCCCTTAATCCCTATGGTAGGAGAAGAATGTCAAACGTTTTACCTCTATTTCCCCTATTGGACTCTGCCCCAGGGGGTCCAAACTCAGTTTATACAAATTCAAGTCCCCTTGGACCAATGATGCTCTAGACCAAATTGGGATGAACTCCTTTAATCCCTATGGTAGAAGGATTTTAAAGGTTTTACCTCTATTTCCCCTATTTGGACCCACCCCTTTGCCCCCAGGGGGATCACCCACAATTTATACAAAATTTAATGCCCTTGGCCTAAGGGTGCTCCAGACCAAATTTAGTCAAAATCTACTGGGCTGTTCAGGACAATTAGTGTTTTAAAGGAAAAGTTGATGGACAGACGACAGACGCCGCGCCATGGCGTGAACTAAAAAGTAATAAAAGTAAGAAATACAGATTGTTACATACTTTAATCAAACAGAATATTTCTACTATTTCTCATACATCAAAACAAAATTTAAATGTCTTTCACATCCAAAAGCTGTTCATTCAGGGTGTTCTGCCAGATACTCCTTTGAGTTGTAGTATTCACTCTTTGCTCCAGCCCACTTTGTCCAGTAGAAGACACCCATAGGGACTGAAGGAAATCAAATATTTGATCATTAGTTAGACAGTTTTGTAGTTTTTCTAATCATGCACATATGTATATTATACTGGTCAGCATGGAAACATCACAACCATAGTTTTTATACGCCCGTCGAAGACGGGGACGTATTATGTTATCATGTGAGCGGGCGGGCGGGCGGGCATGCAAACTAT